>NW_026735244.1:0-150330 GCF_949786415.1 Peromyscus eremicus | reverse complement strand
CAGTTTCCTAAGCAGAGTTGAACTAGATATGGCCGTGTGTGTAGGAAGCACAGTTCTTTTGTTCTGAGCAAGCTGACTGTTTAGGCCCTATAAGAAACACAGTAGAGTAGAAGAGTGCTCTTTTCTCAAAAGCAGAGTGTGTTTCTTGTAAGACGAGCTAGCGTTTGTTTCCCAGTCCTAAATGGAGTTGAATCACATGCAGTTTTTGATCCCATGAGAAGAGTTGTTTTCTGGTAAGGAAAGTCACTATTCGCTCCCTTTCTCATACACAGAGCAAATAGCACACGTGTCTTTTCCCAGCAAGTACAGTGTATTGGACTGAAGAGGAGCTACTGTTCTTGTCAGATTCCTAAGCACAGTTGAACTAGATATTGCCTGTGTGTGTAGGAAGCACAGTTCTTTTGTTCTGAGCAAGCTCAATGTTCTGGCTCTATAGGAAACACATTAGAGTAGAAAACTGCTCTTTTCTCAAAAGCAGAGTGTGTTTCTTGTAAGGCAAGCTAGCATTTGTTTCCCAGTCCTAAATGGAGTTGAATCACATGCAGTGTCGGGTCCTACGAGCAAGAGTTGTTTTCTGGTAAGAAGAGTCACTATTGCGCTCCCATTGTCATACAGAGGGCAAATAGCCCTGGCGTCTGTTCCCAGCATGTACACTGTATTGGACTGAAGAGGATCTACTGTTCTTGACAGTTTCCTAAGCAGAGTTGAACTAGATATGGCCGTGTGTGTAGGAAGCACAGTTCTTTAGTTCTGAGCAAGCTCACTGTTCTGGCCATATAAGAAACACATTAGAGTAGAATAGTGCTCTTTTGTCAAAAGCAGAGTGTGTTTCTTGTAATGCGAGCTAGAGTTTGTTTCCCAGTCATAAATGGAGTTGAATCCCATGCAGTTTCTGGTCCTACGAGCAAGAGTTGTTTTCTGGTATCAAGAGTCACTATTGTGCTCCCATTGTCATACACAGGGCAAATAGCACTGGCGTCTGTTCCCAGCATGTACAGTGTATTGGACAGAAGAGGATCTACTGTTCTTGTCAGTTTCCTAAGCAGAATTGAGCAAGCTATGGCCGTGTGTGTAGGAAGCACAGTTCTTTTCTTCTGAGCAAGCTCACTGTTCGGACCCAACAGGAAACACCGTAGAGTAGAAGAATGCCCTTTTCTCAAAAGCATAGTGTGTTTCTTGTAAGGTGAGCTAGCATTTGTTTCCCTGTCCTAAATGGATTTGAATCACATGCAGTTTCTGGTCCAATGAGCAAGAGTTGTTTTCTGGTAAGAAGAATAACTATTGTGCTCTCATTGTCATACACAGGGCAAATAGCACTGGCATCTGTTTCCAGCATGTACAGTGTATTGGACTGAAGAGGATCTACTGTTCTTGTCAGTTTCCTAAGCAGAATTGAACTAGATATGGCCGTGTGTGTAGGAAGCACAGTTCTTTTGCTCTGAGCATGCTCACTGTTCTGGCCCTATAGGAAACACAGTAGAGTAGAAGAGTGATCGTTTCTCAAAAGCAGAGTGTGTTTCTTGTAAGGCGAGCTAGCGTTTTTTTCCCAGTCCTAAATGGGAGTTGAATCACATGCACTTTCTGGTCTTACGAGCAAGAATTGTTTTCTGGTAAGAAGAGTCACTATTGTGCTCCCACGGTCAAACACAGGGCAAATAGCACGGGAGTCTTTTCCCAGCAAATACAGTGTATTGGACTGAAGAGGAGCTACTCTTCTTGTCAGTTTCCTAAGCAGAGTTGAACTAGATATAGCCCGTGTGTGTAGGAAGCACAGTTCTTTTGTTCTGAGCAATCTCACTTTTTGGACCCCATAGGAAACACATTAGAGTAGAAGAGTGCTCTTTTCTAAAAAGCAGAGTATGTTTCTTGTAAGGAGATCCTGCATTTGTTTCCCAGTCCTAAATGGAGTTGAATCACATGCAGTTTCTGGTCCTACGAGCAAGAGCGGTTTTCTGGTAAGAAGAGTCACTATTGTGCTCCCATTGTCATACACAGTGCAAATAGCACTGGCGTCGGTTCTCAGCATGTACAGTGTATTGGACTGAAGAGGAGCTACTCTTCTTGTCAGTTTCCTAAGCAGAGTTGAACTAGATATAGCCCATGTGTGTAGGAAGCACAGCTCTTTTGTTCTGAGCAAGCTGACTGTTTGGACCACATAGGAAACACAGTAGAGTAGAAGAGTGCTCTTTTCTCAAAAGCAGAGTGTGTTTCTTGTAAGGGAGCTAGCGTTTGTTTCCCAGTCCTAAATGGAGTTGAATCCCATGCAGTTTTTTGTCCTATGAGCAAGAGTTGTTTTCTGGTAAGAAGAGTCACTATTGCGCTCCCATTGCCATACACAGTGCAAGTAGCAGTCGCATCTGTTCCCAGCAAGTACAGTGTATTGGACTGAAGAGGAGCTAGTGTTCTTGTCAGTTTCCTAAGGAGAGTTGAACTAGATATGGCCCGTGTGTGTAGGAAGCACAGTTCTTTTGTTCTGAGCAAGCTCACTGTTCTTTCCCTATCGGAAACACAGTAGAATAGAAGAGTGCTCTTTTCTCAAAACAGAGTGTGTTTCTTGTAAGGCTTACTAGCATATGTTTCCCAGTCCTAAATGGAGTTGAATCACATGCAGTTTCTGGTCCACGAGCAAGAGTTGTTTTCTGCTAAGAAGAGTCACTATTGTGCTCCCATTGCCATACACAGTGCAAGTAGCAGTCGCGTCTGTTCCCAGCAAGTACAGTGTATTGGACTGAAGAGGAGCTAGTGTTCTTGTCAGTTTCCTAAGGAGAGTTGAACTAGATATGGCCCATGTTTGTAGGAAGCACAGTTCTTGTTCTGAGCAAGCTCACTGTTCTTTCCCTATAGGAAACACAGTAGAATAGAAGAGTGCTCTTTTCTCAAAACAGAGTGTGTTTCTTGTAAGGCTTACTAGCATATGTTTCCCAGTCTTAAATGGAGTTGAATCACATGCAGTTTCTGGTCCTACAAGCAAGAGTTGCTTTCTGGTAAGAGTGTTCACTATTGGGCTCCCATTGCCGTACACAGTGCAAATAGCACTCGCGTCTGTTCCCAGCAAGTACAGTGTATTGGACTGAACAGGAGCTACTGTTCTTGTCAGTTTCCTAAGCAGAGTTGAACTAGATATGGCCCGTGTGTGTAGGAAGCACAGTTCTTTTGTTCTGTGCAAGCTCACTGTTCTGGCCCTATAGGAAACACAGTAGAGTAGAAGAGTGCTCTTTTCTCAAAAGCTGAGTGTGTTTCTTGTAAGGCAAGCTAGCGTTTGTTTCCCAGTCCTAAATGGAGTCGAATCACATGCAGTTTCTGGACCTATGAGCAAGAATTGTTTTCTGGTAAGAAGAGTCACTATTGAGCTCCCAATGCCATACACAGTGCAAATAGCACTGGCGTCTGTTCCCAGCAAGTACAGTGTATTGGGCTGAAGAGGAGCTACTGTTCTTATCAGTTTCCTAAGCAGAATTTAACCAAATATGGCCGTGTGTCTAGGAATCACAGTTCTTTTGTTCTGAGCAAGCTCACTGTTCTCGCCCTATAGGAAACACAGTAGAGTAGAAGAGTGCTCTTCTCTCAAAAGCAGAGTGTGTTTCTTATAAGACGAACTAGCGTTTATTTCCCAGTTATAAATCGAGTTGAATCACATGCAGTTTCTGGTCCTAGGAGCAAGATTTGTTTTCTGGTAAGAAGAGTCACTATTGCGCTCCCATTGCCGTACACAGTGCAAATTGCACTGGTGTCTGTTCCTAGCAAGTACAGTGTATTGGACTGAAGAGGAGCTACTGTTCTTGTCAGTTTCCTAAGCAGAGTTGAATTAGATATGGCGCGTGTGTGTAGGAAGCACATTTCTTTTGTTCTGAGCAAGCTCACTGTTCTGGCCCTATAGGACACACAGTAGAGTAGAAGAGTGCTCTTTTCTCAAAAACAGAGTGTGTTTCTTGTAAGGCGAGCAAGCGTTTGTTTCACAGTCCTAAATGGAGTCGAATCACATGCAGTTTCTAGTCCTATGAGCAAGAGTTGTTTTCTGGTAAGAAGAGTCACTATTGTGCTCCCATTGCCATACACAGTAGATATAGCACTCGCGTCTGTTCCCAGCAAGTACAGTGTATTGGACTGAAGAGGAGCTACTGTTCTTGTCAGTTTCCTAAGCAGAGTTGAACTAGATATGGCCCGAGTGTGTAGGATGCACAGTTCTTTAGTTCTGAGCAAGCTCACTGTTCTGGCCATATAGGAAACACAGTAGAGTAGTAGAGTGCTCTTTTCTCAAAAGCAGAGTGTGTTTCTTGTAAGGCGAGCTAGCGTTTGTTTCCCAGTTCTAAATGGAGTTGAATCCCATGCAGTTTCTGGTCCTACGAGCAAGAGTTGTTTTCTGGTAAGAAGAGTCACTATTGCGCTCCCATTGCCATACACAGTGCAAATGGCACTCGCGTCTGTTCCCAGCAAGTACAGTGTATTGGACTGAAGAGGAGCTACTGTTCTTGTCAGTTTCCTAAGCAGAGTTGAACTAGATATGGCCCATGTGCGTAGGAAGCACAGTTCCTTTGTTCTGAGCAAGCTCACTCTTCTGGCCCTATAAGAAACACAGTAGAGTAGAAGAGTGCTCTTTTCTCAAAAGCAGAGTGTGTTTCTTGTAAGGCGAGCGAGCGTTTGTTTCCCAGTGCTAAATGGAGTTGAATCCCATGCAGTTTCTGGTCCTGCCTGCAAGATTTGTTTTCTGGTAAGAAAAGTCACTATTGGGCTCCCATTGCCGTACACAGTGCAAATAGCACATGCGTCTGTTCCCAGCAAGTACAGTGTATTGGACTGAAGAGGAGCTATTGTTCTTGTCAGTTTCCTAAGCAGAGTTGAAATAGATATGGCCCGTGTGTGTAGGAAGCACAATTCTTTTGTTCTGAGCAAGCTCACTGTTCAGGCCCTATAGAAAACACAGTAGAGTAGAAGAGTGCTCTTTTCTCAAAAGCAGAGTTTCTTTTTTTTTTTTTTTGGGTTTTTCGAGACAGGGTTTCTCTGTGTATCTTTGCAGCTTTCCTGGAACTCGCTTTGGAGAACAGGCTGGCCTCGACCTCACTGAGATCCGCCTGGCTCTGCCTCCCAAGTGCTGGGTTTAAAGTCTTGTGCCAAAACCGCCCGGCAAAGAGTGTGTTTCTTGTAAGGCAAGCTAGCAGTTGTTTCCCAGTCCTAAATGGAGTTGAATCACATGCAGTTTCTGGTCCTAGGAGCAAGAGTTGTTTTCTGGTAAGAAGAGTCACTATTGCGCTCCCATTGCCCTACACAGTGCAAATAGCACTGGCGTCTGTTCCTAGCAAGTACAGTGTATTTGACTGAAGAGGAGCTACGGTTCTTGTCAGTTTCCTAAGCAGAGTTGAAATAGATATGGCCCGTGTTTGCAGGAAGCACAGTTCTTTTGTTCTGAGCAAGCTCACTGTTCTGGCCCTATAGGACACACAGTAGAGTAGAAGAGGGATCTTTTCTCAAAAGCAAAGCGTGTTTCTTGTAAGGCGAGCAAGCGTTTGTATCCCAGTCCTAAATGGAGTTGAATCCCATGCAGTTTCTAGTCCTACCAGCAAGAGTTATTTTCTGGTAAGAAGAGTCACTATTGGGCTCCCATTGCCATGCACAGTGCATATAGCACTCGCGTCTGTTCCCAGCAAGTACAGTGTATTGGACTGAAGAGGAGGTACTGTTCTTGTCAGTTTCCTAAGCTGACTTGAACTTGATATGGCCCGAGTGTGTAGGAAGCACAGTTCTTTTGTTCTGAGCAAGCTCACTGTTCTGGCCCTATAGGACACACAGTAGAGTAGAAGAGGGCTCTTTTCTCAAAAGGAGACAGTGTTTCTTGTAAGGCGAGCTAGCGTTTGTTTCCCAGTCCTAAATGGAGTTGAATCACATGCAGTTTCTGGTCCTACGAGCAAGAGTTGTTTTCTGGTAAGAAGAGTCACTATTGCGCTCCTATTGCTGTACACAGTACAAATAGCACTCGCATCTGTTCCCAGCAAGTACAGTGTATTGGACTGAAGAGGAGCTACTGTTCTTTTCAGTATCCTAAGCAGAGTTGAACTAGATATGGCCCGTGTGTGTAGGAAGCACAGTTCTTTTGTTCTGAGCAAGCTCACTATTCGGAAGCCTTAGGAAACACAGTAGAGTAGAAGAGTGTTCTTTTCTCAAAAGCAGAGTGTGTTTCTTGTAAGACGAGCTAGTGTTTGTTTCCCAGTCAGAAATGGAGTTGAATCTCATGCAATTTCTAGTCCTACGAGCAAGAGTTTTTTTCTGGTAAGAAGAGTCACTATTGTGCTCCCATTGCCATACACAGTGCAAATAGCACTCACATCTGCTCCCAGCAAGTACAGTGTATTCGACTGTAGAGTATCTACTGTTCTTGTCATTTTCCTAAGCAGAGTTGAACTAGATATGGCCCGTGTGTATAGAAAGCACAGTTCTTTTGTTCTGAGCAAGCTCACTGTTCTGGCCCTATAGGAAACACAGTAGAGTAGAAGAGTGCTCTTTTCTTAAAAGCAGAGTGTGTTTCTTGTAAGGCAAGCTAGCGGTTGTTTCCCAGTCGTAAATGGAGTTGAATCACATGCAGTTTCTGGTCCTAGGAGCAATATTTGTTTTCTGGTAAGAAGAGTCACTATTGCGCTCCCATTGCCCTACACAATGCAAATAGCACTAGCGACTGTTCCTAGCAAGTACAGATATTGGACTGAAGAGGAGCTACTGTTCTTGTCAGTTTCATAAACAAAGTTGAACTAGATATGGCCCGTGTGTGCAGGAAGCACAGTTCTTTTGTTCTGAGCAAGCTCACTGTTCTGGCTCTATAGGACACACAGTAGAGTAGAAGAGTGCACTTTTCTCAAAAGCAGAGTGTGTTTCCTGTAAGGCAAGCTAGCATTTGTTTTCAGTCCTAAATGGAGTGAATCACATGCAGATTCTAGTCCTACGAGCAAGAGTTGTTTTCTGGTAAGAAGAGTCACTATTGCGCTCCCATTGACATACACAGTGCAAATAGCGCTCTAGTCTGTTCCCAGCAAGTACAGTGTATTGGAATGAAAAGGAGCTACTGTTCTAGTCAGTTTCCTAAGCAGAGTTGAACTAGATATGGCCCGTGTGTGTAGGAAGCACAGTTCTTTTGTTCTGAGCAAGCTCACTGTTTTGGCCCTATATGAAACACAGTAGAGTAGAAGAGTGCTCTTTTCTCAAAAGCAGAGTGTATTTCTGGTAGGGCAAGCTAGCGGTTGTTTCCCAGTCCTAAAAGTAGTTGAAACACATGCAGTTTCTGGTCCTAGGAGCAAGATTTGTTTTCTGGTAAGAAGAGTCACTATTGCGCTCCCATTGCCATACACATTGCAAATTGCACTGGCGTCTGTTCCTAGCAAGTACAGTGTATTGGACTGAAGAGGAGCTACTGTTCTTGTCAGTTTCCTAAGCAGAGTTGAACTAGATATGGCCCATGTGTGTAGGAAGCACAGTTCTTTTTTTCTGAGCTAGCTCACTGTTCTGGCCCTATAGGAAACACATTAGAGTAGAAGAGTGCTCTTTTCTCAAAAGCAGAGTGTGTTTCTTGTAAGGTGAGCTAGCGTTTGTTTCCCAGTCCTAAATGGAGTTGAATCCCATGCAGTTTTTTGTCCTATGAGCAAGAGTTGTTTTCTGGTAAGAAGAGTCACTATTGCGCTCCCATTGCCATAAACAGTGCAAGTAGCAGTCGCGTCTGTTCCCAGCAAGTACAGTGTATTGGACTGAAGAGGAGCTAGTGTTCTTGTCAGTTTCCTAAGGAGAGTTGAACTAGATATGGCCCGTGTGTGTAGGAAGCACAGTTCTTTTGTTCTGAGCAAGCTCACTGTTCTTTCCCTATAGGAAACACAGTAGAATAGAAGAGTGCTCTTTTCTCAAAACAGAGTGTGTTTCTTGTAAGGCTTACTAGCATATGTTTCCCAGTCCTAAATGGAGTTGAATCACATGCAGTTTCTGGTCCACGAGCAAGAGTTGTTTTCTGCTAAGAAGAGTCACTATTGTGCTCCCATTGCCATTCACAGTGCAAGTAGCAGTCGCATCTGTTCCAAGCAAGTACAGTGTATTGGACTGAAGAGGAGCTAGTGTTCTTGTCAGTTTCCTAAGGAGAGTTGAACTAGATATGGCCCGTGTTTGTAGGAAGCACAGTTCTTTTGTTCTGAGCAAGCTCACTGTTCTTTCCCTGTAGGAAACACAGTAGAATAGAAGAGTGCTCTCTTCTCAAAACAGAGTGTGTTTCTTGTAAGGCTTACGAGCATATGTTTCCCAGTCCTAAATGGAGTTGAATCACATGCAGTTTCTGGTCCTACAAGCAAGAGTTGTTTTCTGGTAAGAGTGTTCACTATTGGGCTCCCATTGCCATACACAGTGCAAATAGCACTCGCGTCTGTTCCCAGCAAGTACAGTGTATTGGACTGAACAGGAGCTACTGTTCTTGTCAGTTTCCTAAGCAGAGTTGAACTAGATATGGCCCGTGTGTGTAGGAAGCACAGTTCTTTTGTTCTGTGCAAGCTCACTGTTCTGGCCCTATAGGAAACACAGTAGAGTAGAAGAGTGCTCTTTTCTCAAAAGCTGAGTGTGTTTCTTGTAAGGCAAGCTAGCGTTTGTTTCCCTGTCCTAAATGGAGTCGAATCACATGCAGTTTCTGGTCCTATGAGCAAGAATTGTTTTCTGGTAAGAAGAGTCACTATTGAGCTCCCAATGCCATACACAGTGCAAATAGCACTGGCGTCTGTTCCCAGCAAGTACAGTGTATTGGGCTGAAGAGGAGCTACTGTTCTTGTCAGTTTCCTAAGAAGAATTTAACCAAATGTGGCCGTGTGTGTAGGAAGCACAGCTCTTTTTTTCTGAGCAAGCTCACTGTTCTGGCCCTATAGGAAACACAGTAGAGTAGATGAGTGCTCTTTTCTCAAAAGCAGAGTGTGTTTCTTGTAAGACAAGCTGGTGTTTATTTCCCAGTAATAAATGGAGTTGAATCACAAGCAGTTTTTGGTACTACGAGCAAGAGTTGTTTTCTAGTAAGGCAAGTCACTATTGCGCTCCCATTGCCATACACAGTGCAAATAGAGCTCTTGTCTGTTCCCAGCAATTACAGTGTATTGGACTGAAGAGGAGCTACTGTTCTTGTCATTTTCCTAAGCAGAGTTGAACTAGATATGGCCCGTGTGTGCAGGAAGCACAGTTCTTTTGTTCTGAGCAAGCTCACTGTTCTGGCCCTATAGGACACACAGTAGAGTAGAAGAGTGCTCTTTTCTCAAAAGCAGACTGTTTCCTATAAGGCAAGCTAGCGGTTGTTTCCCAGTCCTAAATGGAGTTGAATCACATGCAGTTTCTGGTCCTACAAGCAAGAGTTGTTTTCTGGTAAGAAGAGTCACTATTGCGCTCCATTTGCCCTACACAGTGCAAATAGCACTGGCGTCTGTTCCTAGCAGGTACAGTGTATTTGACTGAAGAGGAGCTATGGTTCTTGTCAGTTTTCTAAGCAGAGTTGAACTAGATATGGCCCGAGTGTGTAGGATGCACAGTTCTTTAGTTCTTAGCAAGCCCACTGTTCTGGCCCTATAGGAAACACATTAGAGTAGAAGAGTGCACTTTTCTCAAAAGCAGAGTGTGTTTCTTGTAAGGCGAGCTAGCGTTTGTTTCCCAGTTCTAAATGGAGTTGAATCCCATGCAGTTTCTGGTCCTACGAGCAAGAGTTGTTTTCTGGTAAGAATAGTCACTATTTTGCTTCCATTGCCATACACAGTGCAAATAGCACTCGCGTCTGTTCCCAGCAAGTACATTGTATTGGACTGAAGAGGAGCTACTGTTCTTGTCAGTTTCCTAAGCAGAGTTGAACTAGATATGGCCCGTGTGCGTAGGAAGCACAGTTCCTTTGTTCTGAGCAAGCTCACTGTTCTGGCCCTATAGGAAACAAGTAGAGTAGAAGAGTGCTCTTTTCTCAAAAGCAGAGTGTGTTTTTTGTAAGGCGAGCTAGCGTTTGTTTCCCAGTGCTAAATGGAGTTGAATCCCATGCAGTTTCTGGTCCTGCCAGCAAGAGTTGTTTTCTGGTAAGAAGAGTCACTATTGGGCTCCTATTGCCATACACAGTGCAAATAGCACTCGCGTCTGTTCCCAGCAAGTACAGTGTATTGGACTGAAGAGGAGCTACTGTTCTTGTCAGTATCCTAAGCAGAGTTGAACTAGATATGGCCCGTGTGTAGGAAGCACAGTTCTTTGTTCTGAGCAAACTCACTGTTCTGGCCCTATAGGAAACACAGTAGAGTAGAAGAGTGCTCTTTTCTCAAAAGCAGAGTGTGTTTCTTGTAAGGCAAGCTAGCGGTTGTTTCCCAGTCCTAAATGGAGTTGAATCACATGCAGTTTCTGGTCCTATGAGCAAGAGTTGTTTTCTGGTAAGAAGAGTCACTATTGCGCTCCCATTGCCCTACACAGTGCAAATAGCACTGGCGTCTGTTCCTAGCAAGTACAGTGTATTTGACTGAAAAGGAGCTAATGTTCTTGTCAGTTTCCTAAGCAGAGTTGAACTAGATATGGCCCGTGTGTGTAGGAAACACAGTTCTTTTGTTCCGAGCAAGCTCACTGTTCTGGCCCTATAGGACACACAGTAGAGTAGATGAGTGCTCTTTTCTCAAAACAGAGTGTGTTTCTTGTAAGGCTTACTAGCATATGTTTCCCAGTCCTAAATGGAGTTGAATCACATGCAGTTTCTGGTCCTACAAGCAAGAGTTGTTTTCTGGTAAGAGTGTTAACTATTGGGCTCCCATTGCCGTACACAGTGCAAATAGCACTCACGTCTGTTCCCAGCAATGACAGTGTATTGGACTGAACAGGAGCTACTGTTCTTGTCAGTTTCCTAAGCAGAGTTGAACTAGATATGGCCCGTGTGTGTAGGAAGCACAGTTCTTTTGTTCTGTGCAAGCTCACTGTTCTGGCCCTATAGGAAACACAGTAGAGTAGAAGAGTGCTCTTTTCTCAAAAGCTGAGTGTGTTTCTTGTAAGGCAAGCTAGCGTTTGTTTCCCAGTCCTAAATGGAGTCGAATCACATGCAGTTTCTGGTCCTATGAGCAAGAATTGTTTTCTGGTAAGAAGAGTCACTATTGAGCTCCCAATGCCATACACAGTGCAAATAGCACTGGCGTCTGTTCCCAGCAAGTACAGTGTATTGGGCTGAAGAGGAGCTACTGTTCTTGTCAGTTTCCTAAGCAGAATTTAACCAAATATGGCCGTGTGTCTAGGAATCACAGTTCTTTTGTTTTGAGCAAGCTCACTGTTCTCGCCCTATAGGAAACACAGTAGAGTAGAAGAGTGCTCTTTTCTCAAAAGCAGAGTGTGTTTCTTATAAGACGAACTAGCGTTTATTTCCCAGTTATAAATCGAGTTGAATCACATGCAGTTTCTGGTCCTAGGAGCAAGATTTGTTTTCTGGTAAGAAGAGTCACTATTGCGCTCCCATTGCCGTTCACAGTGCAAATTGCACTGGTGTCTGTTCCTAGCAAGTACAGTGTATTGGACTGAAGAGGAGCTATTGTTCTTGTCAGTTTCCTAAGCAGAGTTGAATTAGATATGGCGCGTGTGTGCAGGAAGCACATTTCTTTGTTCTGAGCAAGCTCACTGTTCTGGCCCTATAGGACACACAGTAGAGTAGAAGAGTGCTCTTTTCTCAAAAACAGAGTGTGTTTCTTGTAAGGCGAGCAAGCGTTTGTTTCACAGTCCTAAATGGAGTTGAATCTCATGCAGTTTCTAGTCCTATGAGCAAGAGTTGTTTTCTGGTAAGAAGAGTCACTATTGTGCTCCCATTGCCATACACAGTAGATATAGCACTCGCGTCTGTTCCCAGCAAGTACAGTGTATTGGACTGAAGAGGAGCTACTGTTCTTGTCAGTTTCCTAAGCAGAGTTGAACTAGATATGGCCCAAGTGTGTATGATACACAGTTCCTTAGTTCTGAGCAAGCTCACTGTTCTGGCTATATAGGAAACACAGTAGAGTAGTAGAGTGCTCTTTTCTCAAAAGCAGAGTGTGTTTCTTGTAAGGCGAGCTAGCGTTTGTTTCCCAGTTCTAAATGGAGTTGAATCCCATGCAGTTTCTGGTCCTACGAGCAAGAGTTGTTTTCTGGTAAGAAGAGTCACTATTGCGCTCCCATTGCCATACACAGTGCAAATAGCACATGCGTCTGTTCCCAGCAAGTACAGTGTATTGGACTGAAGAGGAGATATTGTTCTTGTCAGTTTCCTAAGCAGAGTTGAACTAGATATGGCCCATGTGTGTAGAAAGCACAATTCTTTTGTTCTGAGCAAGCTCACTGTTCTGGCCCTGTAGGAAACACAGTAGAGTAGAAGAGTGCTCTTTTCTCAAAAGCAGAGTTTCTTTTTTTTTTTTTTGGGTTTTACGAGGCAGGGTTTCTCTGTGTATCTTTGCACCTTTCCTGGAACTCGCTTTGGAGAACAGGCTGGCCTCGACCTCACTGAGATCCGCCTGGCTCTGCCTCCCAAGTGCTGGGATTAAAGTCGTGTGCCAAAACCGCCCAGCAAAGAGTGTGTTTCTTGTAAGGCAAGCTAGCAGTTGTTTCCCAGTCCTAAATGGAGTTGAATCCCATGCAGTTTCTGGTCCTACGAGCAAGAGTTGTTTTCTGGTAAGAAGAGTCACTATTGCGCTCCCATTGCCATACACAGTGCAAATGGCACTCGCGTCTGTTCCCAGGAAGTACAGTGTATTGGACTGAAGAGGAGCTACTGTTCTTGTCATTTTCCTAAGCAGAGTTGAACTAGATATGGCCCGTGTGCGTAGGAAGCACAGTTCATTTGTTCTGAGCAAGCTCACTGTTCTGGCCCTATAAGAAACACAGTAGAGTAGAAGAGTGCTCTTTTCTCAAAAGCAGAGTGTGTTTCTTGTAAGGCGAGCGAGCGTTTGTTTCCCAGTGCTAAATGGAGTTGAATCCCATGCAGTTTCTGGTCCTGCCAGCAAGATTTGTTTTCTGGTAAGAAGAGTCACTATTGGGCTCCCATTGCCGTACACAGTGCAAATAGCACATGCGTCTGTTCCCAGCAAGTACAGTGTATTGGACTGAAGAGGAGATATTGTTCTTGTCAGTTTCCTAAGCAGAGTTGAAATAGATATGGCCCGTGTGTATAGGAAGCACAATTCTTTTGTTCTGAGCAAGCTCACTGTTCTGGCCCTATAGGAAACACAGTAGAGTAGAAGAGTGCTCTTTTCTCAAAAGCAGAGTTTCTTTTTTTTTTTTTTTTTGGGTTTTTCGAGGCAGGGTTTCTCTGTGTATCTTTGCAGCTTTCCTGGAACTCGCTTTGGAGAACAGGCTGGCCTCGACCTCACTGAGATCCGCCTGGTTCTGCCTCCCAAGTGCTGGGATTAAAGTCGTGTGCCAAAACCGCCCAGCAAAGAGTGTGTTTCTTGTAAGGTAAGCTAGCAGTTGTTTCCCAGTCCTAAATGGAGTTGAATCACATGTAGTTTTTGGTCCTAGGAGCAAGAGATGTTTTCTGGTAAGAAGAGTCACTATTGCGCTCCCATTGCCCTACACAGTGCAAATAGCACTGGCGTCTGTTCCTAGCAAGTACAGTGTATTTGACTGAAGAGGAGCTACGGTTCTTGTCAGTTTCCTAAGCAGAGTTGAAATAGATATGGCCCGTGTGTGCAGGAAGCACAGTTCTTTTGTTCTGAGCAAGCTCACTGTTCTGGCCCTATAGGACACACAGTAGAGTAGAAGAGGGCTCTTTTCTCAAAAGCAGATAGTGTTTCTTGTAAGGCGAGCAAGCGTTTGTATCCCAGTCCTAAATGGAGTTGAATCCCATGCAGTTTCTAGTCCTACCAGCAAGAGTTGTTTTCTGGTAAGAAGAGTCACTATTGGGCTCCCATTGCCATGCACAGTGCATATAGCACTCGCGTCTGTTCCCAGCAAGTACAGTGTATTGGACTCAAGAGGAGCTACTGTTCTTGTCAGTTTCCTAAGCAGAGTTGAACTTGATATGGCCCGAGTGTGTAGGAAGCACAGTTCTTTTGTTCTGAGCAAGCTCACTGTTCTGGCCCTATAGGACACACAGTAGAGTAGAAGAGGGCTCTTTTCTCAAAAGCAGACAGTGTTTCTTGTAAGGCGAGCTACCGTTTGTTTCCCAGTCCTAAATGGAGTTGAATCACATGCAGTTTCTGGCCCTCGAGCAAGAGTTGTTTTCTGGTAAGAAGAGTCACTATTGCGCTCCTATTGCTGTACACAGTACAAATAGCACTCGCATCTGTTCCCAGCAAGTACAGTGTATTGGACTGAAGAGGAGCTACTGTTCTTTTCAGTATCCTAAGCAGAGTTGAACTAGATATGGCCCGTGTGTGTAGGAAGCACAGTTCTTTTGTTCTGAGCAAGCTCACTATTCGGAAGCCTTAGGAAACACAGTAGAGTATAAGAGTGCTCTTTTCTCAAAAGCAGAGTGTGTTTCTTATAAGGCGAGCTAGTGTTTGTTTCCCATTCAGAAATGGAGTTGAATCCCATGCAGTTTTTGTTCCTACAAGCAAGAGTTGTTTTCTGGTAAGAAGAATCACTATTGCGCTCCCATTGCCATACACAGTGCAAATAGCACTATCCTCTGTTCCCAGCAACTACACTGTATTGGACCGAAGAGGAGCTACTGTTCTTGTCAGTTTCCTAAGAAAAATTGAACGAGATATGGCCCGTGTGTGTAGGAAGCACAGTTCTTTTGTTCAAGCAAGCTCACTGTTCTGGCCCTATAAGAAACACAGTAGAGTAGAAGAGTGCTCTTTTCTCAAAAGCAGAGTGTGTTTCTTGTAAGGCAAGCTAGCGTTTATTTCCCAGTTACAAATGGAGTTGAATCACATGCAGTTTTTGGTCCTACCAGCAAGAGTTGTTTTCTGGTAAGGAAAGTCACTATTGCGCTCCCATTGCCATACACAGTGCAAATAGCACTCGCGTTTGTTCCCAACAATTACAATGTATTGGACTGAAGAGGAGCTACTGTTCTTTTCAGTTTCCTAAGCAGAATTGAACTACATATAGCCCATGTGTGTAGGAAGCACAGTTCTTTTGTTCCGAGCAGGCTCATTGTTTGATCCCCATAAGAAACACAGTAGAGTAGAAGAGTGTTCTTTTCTCAAAAGCAGAGTGTGTTTCTTGTAAGGCGAGCTAGTGTTTGTTTCCCAGTCAGAAATGGAGTTGAATCTCATGCAATTTCTAGTCCTACGAGCAAGAGTTTTTTTCTGGTAAGAAGAGTCACTATTGTGCTCCCATTGCCATACACAGTGCAAATAGCACTCGCATCTGCTCCCAGCAAGTACAGTGTATTCGACTGTAGAGTATCTACTGTTCTTGTCATTTTCCTAAGCAGAGTTGAACAAGATATGGCCCGTGTGTGTAGGAAGCACAGTTCTTTTGTTCTGAGAAAGCTCACTGTTCTGGCCCTATAGGAAACACAGTAGAGTAGAAGAGTGCTCTTTTCTCAAAAGCAGAGTGTGTTTCTTGTAAGGCGAGCTTGTGTTTGTTTCCCAGTCCTAAATAGAGTTGAATAACATGCAGTTACTGGTCCTACGAGCAAGAGTTGTTTTGTGGTAAGAAGAGTCACTATTGGGCTCCCATTCTCGTACACAGTGCAAATAGCACTCGCGTCTGTTCCCAGCAAGTACAGTGAATTGGACTGAAGAAGAGCTACTGTTCTTGTCAGTTTCCTAAGCAGAGTTGAACTAGATATGGCCCGTGTGTATGAAAGCACAGTTCTTTTGTTCTGAGCAAGCTCACTGTTCTGGCCCTATAGGAAACACAGTAGAGTAGAAGAGTGCTCTTTTCTTAAAAGCAGAGTGTGTTTCTTGTAAGGCAAGCTAGCGGTTGTTTCCCAGTCGTAAATGGAGTTGAATCACATGCAGTTTCTGGTCCTAGGAGCAATATTTGTTTTCTGGTAAGAAGAGTCACTATTGCACTCCCATTGCCCTACACAATGCAAATAGCACTGGCGACTGTTCCTAGCAAGTACAGATATTGGACTGAAGAGGAGCTACTGTTCTTGTCAGTTTCATAAACAGAGTTGAACTAGATATGGCCCGTGTGTGCAGGAAGCACAGTTCTTTTGTTCTGAGCAAGCTCACTCTTCTGGCTCTATAGGACACACAGTAGAGTAGAAGAGTGCACTTTTCTCAAAAGCAGAGTGTGTTTCCTGTAAGGCGAGCTAGCATTTGTTTTCAGTCCTAAATGGAGTGAATCACATGCAGATTCTAGTCCTACAAGCAAGAGTTGTTTTCTGGTAAGAAGAGTCACTATTGCGCTCCCATTGACATACACAGTGCAAATAGCGCTCTAGTCTGTTCCCAGCAATTACAGTGTATTGGACTGAAAAGGAGCTACTGTTCTATTCAGTTTCCTAAGCAGAGTTGAACTAGATATGGCCCGTGTGTGTAGGAAGCACAGTTCTTTTGTTCTGAGCAAGCTCACTGTTTTGGCCCTATATGAAACACAGTAGAGTAGAAGAGTGCTCTTTTCTCAAAAGCAGAGTGTATTTCTGGTAGGGCAAGCTAGCGGTTGTTTCCCAGTCCTAAAAGGAGTTGAAACACATGCAGTTTCTGGTCCTAGGAGCAAGATTTGTTTTCTGGTAAGAAGAGTCACTATTGCGCTCCCATTGCCATACACATTGCAAATTGCACTGGCGTCTGTTCCCAGCAAGTACAGTGTATTGGACTGAAGAGGAGCTACTGTTCTTGTCAGCTTCCTAAGCAGAGTTGAACTAGATATGGCCCGTGTGTGTAGGAAGCACAGTTCTTTTTTTCTGAGCTAGCTCACTGTTCTGGCCCTATAGGAAACACATTAGAGTAGAAGAGTGCTCTTTTCTCAAAAGCAGAGTGTGTTTCTTGTAAGGTGAGCTAGCCTTTGTTTCCCAGTCCTAAATGGAGTTGAATCCCATGCAGTTTTTTGTCCTATGAGCAAGAGTTGTTTTCTGGTAAGAAGAGTCACTATTGCGCTCCCATTGCCATACACAGTGCAAGTAGCAGTCGCGTCTGTTCCCAGCAAGTACAGTGTATTGGACTGAAGAGGAGCTAGTGTTCTTGTCAGTTTCCTAAGGAGAGTTGAACTAGATATGGCCCGTGTGTGTAGGAAGCACAGTTCTTTTGTTCTGAGCAAGCTCACTGTTCTTTCCCTATAGGAAACACAGTAGAATAGAAGAGTGCTCTTTTCTCAAAACAGAGTGTGTTTCTTGTAAGGCTTACTAGCATATGTTTCCCAGTCCTAAATGGAGTTGAATCACATGCAGTTTCTGGTCCACGAGCAAGAGTTGTTTTCTGCTAAGAAGAGTCACTATTGTGCTCCCATTGCCATACACAGTGCAAGTAGCAGTCGCGTCTGTTCCCAGCAAGTACAGTGTATTGGACTGAAGAGGAGCTAGTGTTCTTGTCAGTTTCCTAAGGAGAGTTGAACTAGATATGGCCCATGTTTGTAGGAAGCACAGTTCTTTTGTTCTGAGCAAGCTCACTGTTCTTTCCCTATCGGAAACACAGTAGAATAGAAGAGTGCTCTTTTCTCAAAACAGAGTGTGTTTCTTGTAAGGCTTACTAGCATATGTTTCCCAGTCCTAAATGGAGTTGAATCACATGCAGTTTCTGGTCCTACAAGCAAGAGTTGCTTTCTGGTAAGAGTGTTCACTATTGGGCTCCCATTGCCGTACACAGTGCAAATAGCACTCGCGTCTGTTCCCAGCACGTACAGTGTATTGGACTGAACAGGAGCTACTGTTCTTGTCAGTTTCCTAAGCAGAGTTGAACTAGATATGGCCCGTGTGTGTAGGAAGCACAGTTCTTTTGTTCTGTGCAAGCTCACTGTTCTGGCCCTATAGGAAACACAGTAGAGTAGAAGAGTGCTCTTTTCTCAAAAGCTGAGTGTGTTTCTTGTAAGGCAAGCTAGCGTTTGTTTCCCAGTCCTAAATGGAGTCGAATCACATGCAGTTTCTGGACCTATGAGCAAGAATTGTTTTCTGGTAAAAAGAGTCACTATTGAGCTCCCAATGCCATACACAGTGCAAATAGCACTGGCGTCTGTTCCCCGCAAGTACAGTGTATTGGGCTGAAGAGGAGCTACTGTTCTTGTCAGTTTCCTATGCAGAATTTAACCAAATATGGCCGTGTGTCTAGGAATCACAGTTCTTTTGTTCTGAGCAAGCTCACTGTTCTCGCCCTATAGGAAACACAGTAGAGTAGAAGAGTGCTCTTTTCTCAAAAGCAGAGTGTGTTTCTTATAAGACGAACTAGCGTTTATTTCCCAGTTATAAATCGAGTTGAATCACATGCAGTTTCTGGTCCTAGGAGCAAGATTTGTTTTCTGGTAAGAAGAGTCACTATTGCGCTCCCATTGCCGT
Organism: Peromyscus eremicus; assembly: GCF_949786415.1. Classification (NCBI taxonomy): domain Eukaryota; kingdom Metazoa; phylum Chordata; class Mammalia; order Rodentia; family Cricetidae; genus Peromyscus; species Peromyscus eremicus. Next base: position 131,984 of record NW_026735244.1, on the reverse strand, counting down.
ACACAGTGCAAATTGCACTGGTGTCTGTTCCTAGCAAGTACAGTGTATTGGACTGAAGAGGAGCTACTGTTCTTGTCAGTTTCCTAAGCAGAGTTGAATTAGATATGGCGCGTGTGTGTAGGAAGCACATTTCTTTTGTTCTGAGCAAGCTCACTGTTCTGGCCCTATAGGACACACAGTAGAGTAGAAGAGTGCTCTTTTCTCAAAAACAGAGTGTGTTTCTTGTAAGGCGAGCAAGCGTTTGTTTCACAGTCCTAAATGGAGTTGAATCACATGCAGTTTCTAGTCCTATGAGCAAGAGTTGTTTTCTGGTAAGAAGAGTCACTATTGTGCTCCCATTGCCATACACAGTAGATATAGCACTCGCGTCTGTTCCCAGCAAGTACAGTGTATTGGACTGAAGAGGAGCTACTGTTCTTGTCAGTTTCCTAAGCAGAGTTGAACTAGATATGGCCCGAGTGTGTAGGATGCACAGTTCTTTAGTTCTGAGCAAGCTCACTGTTCGGGCCATATAGGAAACACAGTAGAGTAGTAGAGTGCTCTTTTCTCAAAAGCAGAGTGTGTTTCTTGTAAGGCGAGCTAGCGTTTGTTTCCCAGTTCTAAATGGAGTTGAATCCCATGCAGTTTCTGGTCCTACGAGCAAGAGTTGTTTTCTGGTAAGAAGAGTCACTATTGCGCTCCCATTGCCATACACAGTGCAAATGGCACTCGCGTCTGTTCCCAGCAAGTACAGTGTATTGGACTGAAGAGGAGCTACTGTTCTTGTCAGTTTCCTAAGCAGAGTTGAACTAGATATGGCCCGTGTGTATGAAAGCACAGTTCTTTTGTTCTGAGCAAGCTCACTGTTCTGGCCCTATAGGAAACACAGTAGAGTAGAAGAGTGCTCTTTTCTTAAAAGCAGAGTGTGTTTCTTGTAAGGCAAGCTAGCGGTTGTTTCCCAGTCGTAAATGGAGTTGAATCACATGCAGTTTCTGGTCCTAGGAGCAATATTTGTTTTCTGGTAAGAAGAGTCACTATTGCGCTCCCATTGCCCTACACAATGCAAATAGCACTAGCGACTGTTCCTAGCAAGTACAGATATTGGACTGAAGAGGAGCTACTGTTCTTGTCAGTTTCATAAACAAAGTTGAACTAGATATGGCCCGTGTGTGCAGGAAGCACAGTTCTTTTGTTCTGAGCAAGCTCACTGTTCTGGCTCTATAGGACACACAGTAGAGTAGAAGAGTGCACTTTTCTCAAAAGCAGAGTGTGTTTCCTGTAAGGCAAGCTAGCATTTGTTTTCAGTCCTAAATGGAGTGAATCACATGCAGATTCTAGTCCTACGAGCAAGAGTTGTTTTCTGGTAAGAAGAGTCACTATTGCGCTCCCATTGACATACACAGTGCAAATAGCGCTCTAGTCTGTTCCCAGCAAGTACAGTGTATTGGAATGAAAAGGAGCTACTGTTCTAGTCAGTTTCCTAAGCAGAGTTGAACTAGATATGGCCCGTGTGTGTAGGAAGCACAGTTCTTTTGTTCTGAGCAAGCTCACTGTTTTGGCCCTATATGAAACACAGTAGAGTAGAAGAGTGCTCTTTTCTCAAAAGCAGAGTGTATTTCTGGTAGGGCAAGCTAGCGGTTGTTTCCCAGTCCTAAAAGTAGTTGAAACACATGCAGTTTCTGGTCCTAGGAGCAAGATTTGTTTTCTGGTAAGAAGAGTCACTATTGCGCTCCCATTGCCATACACATTGCAAATTGCACTGGCGTCTGTTCCTAGCAAGTACAGTGTATTGGACTGAAGAGGAGCTACTGTTCTTGTCAGTTTCCTAAGCAGAGTTGAACTAGATATGGCCCGTGTGTGTAGGAAGCACAGTTCTTTTTTTCTGAGCTAGCTCACTGTTCTGGCCCTATAGGAAACACATTAGAGTAGAAGAGTGCTCTTTTCTCAAAAGCAGAGTGTGTTTCTTGTAAGGTGAGCTAGCGTTTGTTTCCCAGTCCTAAATGGAGTTGAATCCCATGCAGTTTTTTGTCCTATGAGCAAGAGTTGTTTTCTGGTAAGAAGAGTCACTATTGTGCTCCCATTGCCATAAACAGTGCAAGTAGCAGTCGCGTCTGTTCCCAGCAAGTACAGTGTATTGGACTGAAGAGGAGCTAGTGTTCTTGTCAGTTTCCTAAGGAGAGTTGAACTAGATATGGCCCGTGTGTGTAGGAAGCACAGTTCTTTTGTTCTGAGCAAGCTCACTGTTCTTTCCCTATAGGAAACACAGTAGAATAGAAGAGTGCTCTTTTCTCAAAACAGAGTGTGTTTCTTGTAAGGCTTACTAGCATATGTTTCCCAGTCCTAAATGGAGTTGAATCACATGCAGTTTCTGGTCCACGAGCAAGAGTTGTTTTCTGCTAAGAAGAGTCACTATTGTGCTCCCATTGCCATTCACAGTGCAAGTAGCAGTCGCGTCTGTTCCAAGCAAGTACAGTGTATTGGACTGAAGAGGAGCTAGTGTTCTTGTCAGTTTCCTAAGGAGAGTTGAACTAGATATGGCCCGTGTTTGTAGGAAGCACAGTTCTTTTGTTCTGAGCAAGCTCACTGTTCTTTCCCTGTAGGAAACACAGTAGAATAGAAGAGTGCTCTCTTCTCAAAACAGAGTGTGTTTCTTGTAAGGCTTACAAGCATATGTTTCCCAGTCCTAAATGGAGTTGAATCACATGCAGTTTCTGGTCCTACAAGCAAGAGTTGTTTTCTGGTAAGAGTGTTCACTATTGGGCTCCCATTGCCATACACAGTGCAAATAGCACTCGCGTCTGTTCCCAGCAAGTACAGTGTATTGGACTGAACAGGAGCTACTGTTCTTGTCAGTTTCCTAAGCAGAGTTGAACTAGATATGGCCCGTGTGTGTAGGAAGCACAGTTCTTTTGTTCTGTGCAAGCTCACTGTTCTGGCCCTATAGGAAACACAGTAGAGTAGAAGAGTGCTCTTTTCTCAAAAGCTGAGTGTGTTTCTTGTAAGGCAAGCTAGCGTTTGTTTCCCTGTCCTAAATGGAGTCGAATCACATGCAGTTTCTGGTCCTATGAGCAAGAATTGTTTTCTGGTAAGAAGAGTCACTATTGAGCTCCCAATGCCATACACAGTGCAAATAGCACTCGCGTCTGTTCCCAGCAAGTACAGTGTATTGGGCTGAAGAGGAGCTACTGTTCTTGTCAGTTTCCTAAGAAGAATTTAACCAAATGTGGCCGTGTGTGTAGGAAGCACAGCTCTTTTTTTCTGAGCAAGCTCACTGTTCTGGCCCTATAGGAAACACAGTAGAGTAGATGAGTGCTCTTTTCTCAAAAGCAGAGTGTGTTTCTTGTAAGACAAGCTGGCGTTTATTTCCCAGTAATAAATGGAGTTGAATCACATGCAGTTTTTGGTACTACGAGCAAGAGTTGTTTTCTAGTAAGGCAAGTCACTATTGCGCTCCCATTGCCATACACAGTGCAAATAGAGCTCTTGTCTGTTCCCAGCAATTACAGTGTATTGGACTGAAGAGGAGCTACTGTTCTTGTCATTTTCCTAAGCAGAGTTGAACTAGATATGGCCCGTGTGTGCAGGAAGCACAGTTCTTTTGTTCTGAGCAAGCTCACTGTTCTGGCCCTATAGGACACACAGTAGAGCAGAAGAGTGCTCTTTTCTCAAAAGCAGAGTGTGTTTCTTGTAAGGCAAGCTAGCGGTTGTTTCCCAGTCATAAATGGAGTTGAATCACATGCAGTTTCTGGTCCTAGGAGCAAGAGTTGTTTTCTGGTAAGAAGAGTCACTATTGCGCTCCCATTGCCCTACACAGTGCAAATAGCACTGGCGTCTCTTCCTAGCAAGTACAGTGTATTTGAATGAAAAGGAGCTATGGTTCTTGTCAGTTTCCTAAGCAGAGTTGAACTAGATATGGCCCATGTGTGTTGGAAGCACAGTTCATTTGTTCTGAGCAAGCTCACTGTTCTGCCCCTATAGGAAACACAGTAGAGTAGAAGAGTGCTCTTTTCTCAAAAGCAGACTGTTTCCTATAAGGCAAGCTAGCGGTTGTTTCCCAGTCTTAAATGGAGTTGAATCACATGCAGTTTCTGGTCCTACAAGCAAGAGTTGTTTTCTGGTAAGAAGAGTCACTATTGCGCTCCATTTGCCCTACACAGTGCAAATAGCACTGGCGTCTGTTCCTAGCAGGTACAGTGTATTTGACTGAAGAGGAGCTATGGTTCTTGTCAGTTTTCTAAGCAGAGTTGAACTAGATATGGCCCGAGTGTGTAGGATGCACAGTTCTTTAGTTCTTAGCAAGCCCACTGTTCTGGCCCTATAGGAAACACAGTAGAGTAGAAGAGTGCACTTTTCTCAAAAGCAGAGTGTGTTTCTTGTAAGGCGAGCTAGCGTTTGTTTCCCAGTTCTAAATGGAGTTGAATCCCATGCAGTTTCTGGTCCTACGAGCAAGAGTTGTTTTCTGGTAAGAATAGTCACTATTTTGCTTCCATTGCCATACACAGTGCAAATAGCACTCGCGTCTGTTCCCAGCAAGTACATTGTATTGGACTGAAGAGGAGCTACTGTTCTTGTCAGTTTCCTAAGCAGAGTTGAACTAGATATGGCCCGTGTGCGTAGGAAGCACAGTTCCTTTGTTCTGAGCAAGCTCACTGTTCTGGCCCTATAGGAAACAAGTAGAGTAGAAGAGTGCTCTTTTCTCAAAAGCAGAGTGTGTTTTTTGTAAGGCGAGCTAGCGTTTGTTTCCCAGTGCTAAATGGAGTTGAATCCCATGCAGTTTCTGGTCCTGCCAGCAAGAGTTGTTTTCTGGTAAGAAGAGTCACTATTGGGCTCCTATTGCCATACACAGTGCAAATAGCACTCGCGTCTGTTCCCAGCAAGTACAGTGTATTGGACTGAAGAGGAGCTACTGTTCTTGTCAGTATCCTAAGCAGAGTTGAACTAGATATGGCCCGTGTGTAGGAAGCACAGTTCTTTGTTCTGAGCAAACTCACTGTTCGGGCCCTATAGGAAACACAGTAGAGTAGAATAGTGCTCTTTTCTCAAAAGCAGAGTGTGTTTCTTGTAAGGCAAGCTAGCGGTTGTTTCCCAGTCCTAAATGGAGTTGAATCACATGCAGTTTCTGGTCCTATGAGCAAGAGTTGTTTTCTGGTAAGAAGAGTCACTATTGCGCTCCCATTGCCCTACACAGTGCAAATTGCACTGGCGTCTGTTCCTAGCAAGTACAGTGTATTTGACTGAAAAGGAGCTACTGTTCTTGTCATTTTCCTAAGCAGAGTTGAACTAGATATGGCCCGTGCGTGTAGGAAGCACAGTTCTTTTGTTCTGAGCAAGCTCACTGTTCTGGCCCTATAGGACACACAGTAGAGTAGATGAGTGCTCTTTTCTCAAAAGCAGAATGTGTTTCTTGTCAGGCGCCCTAGCGTTTGTTTCCCAGTCCTAAATGGAGTTGAATCACATGCAGTTTCTGGTCCTACGAGCAAGAGTTGTTTTCTGGTAAGAAGAGTCACTGTTGTGTTCCCATTCTCGTACACAGTGCAAATAGCACTCGCGTCTGTTCTCACCAAGTACAGTGTATTGGACTGAAGATGAGCTACTGTTCTTGTCAGTTTCCTAAGCAGAGTTGAACTAGATATGGCCCGTGAGTGTAGGAAGCACAGTTCTTTTGTTCTGAGCAAGCTCACTGTTCTGGCCCTATAGGAATCACAGTAGAGTAGAAGAGTGCTCTTTTCTCAAAAGCAGAGTGTGTTTTTTGTAAGGCAAGGTAGCGTTTGTTTCCCAGTCCTAATTGGTGTTGAATCTCATGTAGTTTCTGGTCCTGCAAGCAAGAGTTGTTTTCTGGTAAGAAGAGTCACTATTGCGCTCCCATTGCCATACACAGTGCAAATAGCACTGGCGACTGTTCCCAGTAAGTACAGTGTATTGGACTGAAGAGGAGTAATGTTTCTGTCCGATTCCTAAGCAGAGTTGAACTATATATGGCCCGTGTGTTTAGGAAGCACAGTTCTTTTGTTTGTGCAAGCTCACTGTTCTGGCCCTATAGGAAACACAGTAGAGTAGAAGAGTGCTCTTTTTTCAAAAGCAGAGTGTGTTTCTCGAAAGGCAAGCTGGTGTTTGTTTCCCAGTGAGAAATGGAGTTGAATCCCATGCAGTTTCTGGTCCTATGAGCAAGAGTTGTTTTCTGGTAAGGAAAGTCAATATTGCGCTCCCATTGCATTACACAGTGCAAGTAGCACGCGTGTCTGTTCCCAGCAAGTACAGTGTATTGGACTGAAGAGGAGCTACTGTTCTCGTCAGTTTCCTAAGCAGAGTTGAACTAGATATGGCTCGTGTGTGTAGGAAGCACAGTTCTTTTGTTCTGAGGAAGCTCACTGTTCGGACCCCATAGGAAACATAGTAGAGTAGAAGAGTGCTCTTTTCTCAAAAGCAGAGTGTGTTTCTTGTAAGGCGAGCTAGCGTTTGTTTCCCAGTCCTAAATGGAGTTGAGTCACATGCAGTTTCTTTTCCTACGAGCAAGAGTTGTTTTCTGGTAAGAAGAGTCACTATAGCGCTCCCATTGTCATACACAGGGCCACAGCACTGGCGTCGTTTCCCAGCATTTACAGTGTATTGAACTGAAGAGGAGCTACTGTTCTTGTCAGTTTCCTAAGGACAATTTAACCAAATGTGGCCGTGTGTGTAGGAAGCACAGTTCTTTTCTTCTGAGCAAGCTCACTGTTCTGGCCCTATAGGAAACACAGTAGAGTAGATGAGTGCTCTTTTCTCAAAAGCAGAGTGTGTTTCTTATAAGATGAGCTAGCGTTTATTTCCCAGTAATAAATGGAGTTGAATCACATGCAGTTTTTGGTACTACGAGCAAGAGTTGTTTTCTAGTAAGGAAAGTCACTATTGTGCTCCCATTGCCATACAGAGTGCAAATAGCGCTCTTGTCTGTTCCCAGCAATTACAGTGTATTGGACTCAAGAGGAGCTACTGTTCTTGTCTGTTTCCTAAGCAGAGTTGAACTAGATATGGCCCGTGTGTGTTGGAAGCACAGTTCTTTTGTTCTGAGCAAGCTCACTGTTCTGGCCCTATAGGAAACACAGTAGAGTAGAATAGTGCTCTTTTATCTAAAGCAGAGTGTGTTTCTTGTAAGGCAAGCTAGCGGTTGTTTCCCAGTCCTAAAAGGAGTTGAATCACATGCAGTTTCTGGTCCTAGGAGCAAGAGTTGTTTTCTGGTAAGAAGAGTCACTATTGAGCTCCCCTTGCCGTACACAGTGCAAATAGCACTGGCGTCTGTTCCTAGCATGTACAGTGTATTGGACTAAGAGGAGCTACTGTTCTTGTCATTTTCCTAAGCAGAGTTGAACTAGATATGGCCCGTGTGTGCAGGAAGCACGGTTCTTTTGTTCTGAGCAAGCTCACAGTTCTGGCCCTATAGGACACACAGTAGAGTAGAAGAGTGCTCTTTTCTCAAAAGCAGAGTGTGTTTCTCGAAAGGCGAGCAAGAGTTTGTTTCCCAGTGAGAAATGGAGTTGAATCCCATGCAGTTTCTGGTCCTATGAGCAAGAGTTGTTTTCTGGTAAGGAAAGTCAATATTGCGCTCCCTTTGTCAAACACAGGGCAAATAGCACTCGCATCTGTTCCCAGGATATACAGTGTATTGGACTGAAGAGGATCTCCTGTTCTTGTCAGTTTCCTAAGCAAAGTTGAACTAGATATGGCCCGTGTGTGCAGGAAGTACACTTCTTTTGTTCTGAGCAAGCTCACTCTTCTGGCCCTATAGGAAACACAGGAGTGTAGAAGAGTGCTCTTTCTCAAAAGCAGAATGTGTTTCTTATAAGGCGAGCTAGCGTTTGTTTCCCAGTCCTAAATTGAGTTCAATCACATGCAGTTTCTGGTCCTATGAGCTAGACTTGTTTTATGGTAAGAAGAGACACTATTGCGCTCCCATTTTCATACACAGGGCAAATAGAACTGACGTCTTTTCCCAGCATGTAAAGTGTATTGGACTGAAGAGGATCTACTGTTCTTGTCAGTTTCCTAAGCAGAGTTGAACTAGATATGGCCCATGTGTGTAGGAAGCACAGTTCTTTTGTTCTGAGCTAGCTCACTCTTCTGGACTATAGGAAACACAGTACAGTAGAAGAGTGCTCTTTTCTCAAAAGCAGAGTGTGTTTTTTGTAAGGCGAGCTTGCGTTTGTTTCCCAGTCCTAAATGGAGTTGAATGACATGCAGTTTCTAGTCCTACGAGCAAGAGTTGTTTTCTGGAAAGGAAAGTCACTATTGTGCTCCCTTTGCCATACACAGTGCAAATAGCACTCGCGTCTGTTTCCAGCAAGTACAGTGTATTGGACTGAAGAGGAGCTACTGTTCTTGTCAGTTTCCTAAGCAGAGTTGAACTAGATATGGCCCGTGTGTGTAGGAAGCACAGTTCTTTTGTTCTGAGCAAGCTCACTGTTCTGGCCCTACAGGAAACACAGTAGAGTAGAAGTGTGCTCTTTTCTCCAAAGCAGAGTGTGTTTCTTCTAAGGCGAAATAGCGTTTGTTTCCAAGTCCTAAATGGAGTTGAATCACATGCAGTTTCTGGTCCTACAAGAAAGAGTTGTTTTCTGGTAAGAAGAGTCACTATTGAGCTCCCATTACCATACACAGGGTAAAAAGCACTCGCGTCTGTCCCAGCATGTATAGGGTATTGCACTGAAGAGGATCTACTGTTCTTGACAGTTACCTAAGCAGAGTTGAACTAGATATGGCCCGTGTGTGTAGGAAGCACAGTTCTTTTGTTCTGAGCAAGCTCACTGTTCGGACCACATAGGAAACACAGTAGAATAGAAGAGTGCTCTTTTCTCAAAAGCAGAGTGTGTTTCTTGTAAGGCTAGCTAGTGTTTGTTTCCCAGTCAGAAACAGATTTGAATCTCATGAGTTTCTGGTCCTACGAGCAAGAGTTGTTTTCTGGTAAGAGGAGTCACTATTTCGCTCCCATTGCCATACACAGTGCAAATAGGACTCGCGTCTGTTCCCAGCATGTACAGTGTATTGCACTGAAGAGGATCTACCTTTCTTTTCAGTTACCTAAGCAGAGTTGAACTAGATATGGCCCGTGTGTGTAGGAAGCACAGTTCTTTTGTTCTGAGCAAGCTCACTGTTCGGACCCCATAGGAAACACAGTAGAATAGAAGAGTGCTCTTTTCTCAAAAGCAGAGTGTGTTTCTTGTAAGGCGAGCTAGCGTTTGTTTCCCAGTCCAAAATGGAGTTGAATCACATGCAGTTTCTGGTCCTACGAGCAAGGGATGTTTTCTGGTAAGGAAAGTCACTATTGTGCTCCCTTTGCCATAAACAGTGCAAATAGCACTCACGTCTGTTCCCAGCAAGTACAGTGTATTGGACTGAAGAGGAGCTACTGTTCTTGTCAGTATCCTAAGCAGAGTTGAACTATACATGGCCCGTGTGTGTAGGATACACAGTTCTTTTGTTCTGAGCAAGCTCACTGTTTTGGCCATATAGGAAACACATTAGAGTAGAAGAGTGCTCTTTTCTCAAAAGCAGAGTGTGTTTCTTGTAAGGCCAGCTAGCATTTCGTTCCCAGTCCTAAATGGAGTTGAATCACATGCAGTTTCTGGTCCTACGATCAAGAGTTGTTTTCTGGTAAGAAGAGTCACTATTGCGCTCCCATTGTCATACACAAGGCAAATAGCACTGGCGTCTGTTCCCAGCATTTACAGTTTATTGGACTGAAGAGGAACTATTGTTCTTGAATTTTTCCTAAGCAGAGTTGAAGTAGATGTGGCTCGTGTGTGTAGGAAGCACAGTTCTTTGTTCTGAGCAAGCTCACTGTTCTGGCCCTATAGGAAACACATTAGAGTAGAATACTGCTCTTTTCTCAAAATCAGAGTGTGTTTCTTGTAAGGCAAGCTAGCATTTGTTTCCCAGTCCTAAATGGAGTTGAATCACATGCAGTTTCTGGTTCTACGAGCAAGAGTTGTTTTCTCGTATGAAGAGTCACTATTGCACTCCCATTGTCATACACAGGGCAAATAGCACTGGCGTCTGTTCCCAGCATGTACAGTGTATTGGACTGAAGAGGATCTACTGTTCTTGTCAGTTTCCTAAGCAGAATTGAACTAGATATGGCCGTGTGTTAGAAGCACAGTTCTTTTGTTCTGAGGAAGCTCAATGTTCTCGCCCTATAGGAAACATATTAGAGTAGAATACTGCTCTTTTCTCAAAAGCAGAGTGTGTTTCTTTTAAGGCGAGTTGCGTTTGATTCCAAGTCCTAAATGGAGTTGAATCACATGCAGTTTCTGGTCCTACAAGCAAGAGTTGTTTTCTGGTAAGAAGAGTCACTATTGTGCTCCCATTGCCATACACAGTGCAAATAGCACTCGCGTCTGTTTTCAGCAAGTACAGTGTATTGGACTGAAGAGGAGCTACTGTTCTTGCCAGTTTTCTAAGCTGAGTTGAACTAGTTAAGGCCCGTGTGTGTAGGAAGCACAGTTCTTTTGTTCTGAGCAAGCTCACTGTTCAGACCCCATAGGAAACACAGTAGAGTAGAAGAGTGCTCTTTTCTCAAAAGTAGAGTGTGTTTCTTGTAAGGCGAGCTAGCGTTTGTTTCCCAGTCCTAAATGGAGTTGAATCACATGCAGTTTTTGGTCCTACGAGCAAGAGTTGTTTTCTAGTAAGAAGAGTCACTATTGTGCTCCCATTGTCATACACAGGGCAAATACCACTGGCATCTGTTTCCAGCATGTACATTGTATTGCACTGAATAGGATCTACTGTTCTTGTCAGTTTCCTAAGCAGAGTTCAACTAGATATAGCCCGTGTGTGGAGGAAGCACACTACTTTTGTACTGAGCAAGCTCACTGTTCTGGCCCTAAAGGAAACACATTAGAGTAGAAGAGTGCTCTTTTCTCAAAAGCAGAGTGTGTTTCTTGTAAGGCAAGCTAGCGTTTGTTTCCCAGTCCTAAATGGAGTTGAATCACATGCAGTTTCTGGTCCTACGAGCAAGAGTTGTTTTCTGGTTAGAAGTGTCACTATTGCGGTCCGATTGTCTTTCACAGGGCAAATAGCACTGGAGTTTGATCCCATCATGTACAGTGTATTGGACTGAAGAGGATCTACTGTTCTTGTCAGTTTCCGAAGCAGAATTGATCTAGATATGGCCCATGTGTGTAGGAAGCACAGTTCTTTTGTTCTGAGCAAGCTCACTGTTCTGGCCCTATAAGAAACACAGTAGAGTAGAAGAGTGCTCTTTTCTCAAAAGCAGAGTGTGTTCCTTCTAAGGTGCGCTAGCGTTTGTTTCCAAGTCCTCAATGGAGTTGAATCACAGGCAGTTTCTGGTCCTACGAGCAAGAGTTGTTTTCTGGTAAGAAGAGTCACTATTGCGCTCCCATTGCCATACACAGTGCAAATAGCACTCACGTCTGTTCCCAGCAATTACAGTGTATTGGACTGAAGAAAAGCTACTATTCTTGTCAGTTTCCTAAGCAGAGATCAACTAGATAAGGCCCGTGTGTTTAGGAAGCACAGTTCTTTTGTTCTGAGCACGCTCACTGTTCGGACCCCATAGGAAACAAAGTAGAGTAGAAGAGTGCTCTTTTCTCAAAAGCAGAGTGTGTTTCTTGTAAGGCCAGCTAGCGTTTGTTTCCCAGTCCTAAATGGAGTTGTATCACATGCAGTTTCTGGTCCTACGAGCAAGAGTTGTTTTCTGGTAAGAAGAGTCACTATTGCGCTCCCATTGCCATACACAGGGCAAATAGCACTGGCATCTGTTCCCAGCATGTAGAGTGTATTAGACTGAAGAGGATCTACTGTTCTTGTCAGTTTCCTAAGCAGAATTGAATTAGATATGGCCGTGTGTGTAGGAAGCACAGTTTTTTGTTCTGAGCAAGCTCAATGTTTTGGCCCTATAGGAAACACATTAGAGTAGACCAGTGCTCTTTTCTTAAAAGCAGAGTCTGTTTCTTGTAAGGCGAGCTAGCGTTTGTTTCCCAGTCCTAAATGGAGTTGAATCACATGCAATTTCTGGTCCTACGAGCAAGAGTTGTTTTCTGGTAAGGAAAGTCACTATTGTGCTCCCATTCACATACACCATGCAAATAGCACTCGCGTCAGTTCCCAGCAAGTACAGTGTATTGGACTGAAAAGGAGCTACTGTTCTTGTCAGTTTCCTAAGCAGAGATCAACTAGATAAGGCCCGTGTGTGTAGGAAGCACAGTTCTTTTGTTCTGAGCAAGCTCACTGTTCTGGCCCTATAGGAAACACATTAGACTAGAATACTGCTCTTTTCTCAAAAGCAGAGTGTGTTTATTGTAAGGCGAGCTAGCGTTTGTTTCCCAGTCCTAAATGGAGTTGAATCACATGCAGTTTCTGGTCCTATGAGCAAGAGTTGTTTTCTGTCAAGGAGAGACACTATTGTGCTCCCATTGCCATATATAGTGCAAATACCACTCGTGTCTGTTCCCAGCAAGTACAGTGTATTGGACTGAAGAGTAGCTACTGTTCTTGTCAGTTTCCTAAGCAGAGTTGAACTAGATATAGCCGTGTGTGTAGGAAGCACAGTTCTTTTGCTCTGAGCAAGCTGACTGTTCGGACCCCATAGGAAACACAGTAGAGTAGAAGAGTGCTCTTTTCTCAAAAGCAGAGTTTGTTTCTTGTAAGGCGAGCTAGCGTTTGTTTTCCCGTCCTACATGGAGTTGAATCACATGCATTTTCTGGTCCTACGAGGAAGAGTTGTTTTCTGGTAAGAAGAGTCACTATTGCGCTCCCATTTTCATACACAGGGCAAATAGCATTGGCGTCTGTTCGCAGCATGTACACTGTATTGGACTGAAGAGGATCTACTGTTCTTGTCAGTTTCCTAAGCAGAGTTGAACTAGGTATGGCCGTGTGTGTGTAGGAAGCACAGTTCTTTTGTTCTGAGCAAGCTCACTGTTCTGGCCATATAGGAAACACATTAGAGTAGAAGAGTGCTCTTTTATCAAAGCAGAGTGTGTTTTTTGTAAGACGAGCTAACGTTTGTTTCCCTGTCCTTAATGGAGTTGAATCCCATGCAGATTCTGGTCCTAAGAGCAAGAGTTGTTTTCTGGTATCAAGAGTCACTATTGTGCTCCCATTGTCATACACAGGGCAAATAGCACTGGCATCTGTTCCCAGCATGTACAGTGTATTGGACGGAAGAGGATCTACTGTTCTTGTCAGTTTCTTAAGCAGAATTGAACTAGCTATGGCTGTGTGTGTAGGAAGCACAGTTCTTTTCTTCTGAAAAAGCTCACTGTTCGGACCCCGAGGAAATACAGTAGAGTAGAAGAGTGCCCTTTTCTGAAAAGCAGAGTGTGTTTCTTGTAAGGTGAGCTAGCGTTTGTTTCTCAGTCCTAAATGGAGTTGAATCACATGCAGTTTCTGGTCCTACGAGCAAGAGTTGTTTTCTGGTAAGAAGAGTCACTATTGTGCTCCCATTGTCATACAAAAGGCAAATAGCACTGTCGTCTGTTCCCAGCATGTACAGTGTATTGAATTGAAGAGGATCTACTGTTCTTTTCAGTTTCCTAAGCAGAATTGAACTAGATATGGCCGTGTGTGTAGGAAGCACAGTTCTTTTGTTCTGAGCAAGCTCACTGTTCTGGCCCTACAGGAAAAACAGTAGAGTAGAAGAGTGCTCTTTTCTCAAAAGCACAGTGTGTTTTTGTAAGGCGAGCTACCGTTTGTTTTCCAGTCCTAAATGGAGTTGAATCACATGCAGTTGTTGGTCCCACGAGCAAGAGTTGTTTTCTGGTAAGGAAAGTCACTATTGTGCTCCCATTGCCATGCACAGTGCAAAGAGCACTCGCGTCTGATCCCAGCAAGTACAGTGTATTGTACTGAAGAGGAGCTATTGTTCTTGTCAGTTTCCTAAGCAGAGTTGAACTAGATATGGCCCGTGTGTGTAGGAAGCACAGTTCTTTTGTTCTGAGCAAGCTCACTGTTCTGGCCATATAGGAAACACTGTAGAGTAGAAGAGTGCTCTTTTCTCAAAAACAGAGTGTGTTTCTTGTAAGGCGAGCTAGCGTTTGTTTCCCAGTCCTAAATGGGAGTTGAATCACATGCATTTTCTGGTCCTACGAGCAAGAGTTGTTTTCTGGTGAAAAGAGTCACTATTGCGCTCCCACTGTCATACACAGGGCAAATAACACTGGATTCTGTTCCCAGCATGTACAGTGTATTGGACTGAAGAGGAGCTACTGTTCTTGTCAGTTTCCTAAGCAGAGTTGAACTAGATATGGCCGTGTGTGTAGGAAGCACAGTTCTTTTGTTCTGAGCAAGCTCATTGTTCGGAACCCATAGGAAACACAGTAGAGTAGAAGAGTGCTCTTTTCTCAAAAGCAGAGTGTGTTTCTTGTAATGCAAGCTAGCGTTTGTTTACCAACCTAAATGGGAGTTGAATCACATGCAGTTTCTGGTCCTATGAGCAAGAGTTGTTTTCTGGTAAGAAGAGTCACTATTGTGCTCCCATTGTCATACACAGGGCAAATAGCACTGGCGTCTGTTCCCAGCAAGTACAGTGTATTGGACTGAAGAGGAGCTACTGTTCTTGTCAGTTTCCTAAGCAGAGTTGAACTAGATATGCCCCGTGTATGCAGGAAGCACAGTTCTTTTGTTCTGAGCAAGCTCACTGTCCTGGCCCTTTAGGAAACACAGTAGAGTAGAAGAGTGCTCTTTTCTCAAAAGCAGAGTGTGTTTCTTGTAAGGCAAGCTAGCGTTTGTTTCCCAGTCCTAAATGGAGTTGAATCACATGCAGTTTCTCTTCCTACGAGCAAGAGTTGTTTTCTGGTAAGAAGAGTCACTCTTGCGCTCCCATTGCCATACACAGTGCAAATAGCACTGGCGTCCGTTCCCAGCATGTACAGTGTATTGCACTGAAGAGGATCTACTGTTCTTGTCAGTTTCCTCAGCAGAGTTGAACTAGATATAGCCCGTGTGTAGGAAGCACAGTTCTTTTGTTCTGAGCAAGCTCACTGTTCTGTCCATATAGGAAACACATTAGAGTAGAAGAGTGCTCTTTTATCAAAGCAGAGTGTGTTTTTTGTAAGATGAGCTAACGTTTGTTTCCCAGTCCTAAATGGATTTGAATCCCATGCAGTTTCTGGTCCTACGAGCAAGAGTTGTTTTCTGGTATCAAGAGTCACTATTGTGCTCCCATTGTCATACACAGGGCAAGTAGCACTGGCGTCTGTTCTCAGCACGTACAGTGTATTGGATGGAAGAGGATAAACTGTTCTTGTCAGTTTCCTAAGGAGAATTGATCTAGATATGGCCCGTGTGTGTAGGAAGCACAGTTCTTTTGTTTTGAGCAAGCTCACTGTTCTGGCCCTATAGGAAACACAGTAGAGTAGAAGAGTGCTCTTTTCTCAAAAGCAGAGTGTGTTTCTTGTAAGGCAAGCTAGCATTTGTTTCCCAGTCCTAAATGTAGTTGAATCCCATGCCTTTATTTCGTCCTATGAGCAAGACTTTTTTTTTTTGGTAAGAAGAGTCACTATTGTGTTCCCATTGCCATACACAGTGCAAATAGCACTCGCGTCTGTTCCCAGCAAATACAGTGTATTGGAATGAAGAGGAGCTACTGTTCTTGTCAGTTTCCTAAGCAGAGTTGAGCTAGATATGGCTCGTGTGTGTAGGAAGCACAGTTATTTTGTTCTGAGCAAGCTCACTGTTCGGAACCCATAGGAAACACATTAGAGTAGAAGACTGCTCTTTTCTAAAAAGCAGAGTTTGTTTCTTGTAAGGCGAGCTAGCGTTTGTTTCCCAGTCATACATGGAGTTGAATCACATGCAGTTTCTGGTCCTACCAGCAAGAGTTGTTTTCTGGTAAGAAGAGTCACAATTGTGCTCCCATTGTCATACAAAGGGCAAATAGCACTGTCGTCTGTTCCCAGCATGTACAGTGTATTGGAATGAAGAGGATCTACTGTTCTTCTTAGTTTCCTAAGAAGAATAGAACTAGATATGGCCGTGTGTGTAGGAAGCACAGTACTTTTGTTCTGAGCAACCTCACTGTTCTGGCCCTATAGGAAACACAGTAGAGTAGAAGAGTGCTCTTTTCTCAAAAGCAGAGTTTGTTTTTGTAAGGCAAGCTAGCGTTTGTTTTCCAGTCCTAAATGGAGTTGAATCACATGCAGTTGTTGGTCCCACGAGCAAGAGTTGTTTTCTGGTAAGGAAAGTCACTATTGTGCTCCCATTGCCATGCACAGTGCAAAGAGCACTCGCGTCTGATCCCAGTAAGTACAGTGTATTGTACTGAAGAGGAGCTACTGTTCTTGTCAGTTTCCTAAGCAGAGTTGAACTAGATATGGCCCGTGTGTGCAGGAAGCACAGTTCTTTTGTTCTGAGCAAGCTCACTGTTCTGGCCCTATAGGAAACACATTAGACTAGAATACTGCTCTTTTCTCAAAAGCAGAGTGAGTTTCTTGTAAGGCGAGGTAGCGTTTGTTTCCCAGTCCTAAATGGAGTTGAATCCCATGCAGTTTCTGGTCCTACGAGGAAGAGTTGTTTTCTGGTATCAAGAGTCACTATTGTGCTCCCATTGTCATACACAGGGCAAATAGCACTGGCGTCTGCTCCCAGCATGTACAGTGTATTGGACGGAAGAGGATCTACTGTTCTTGTCAGTTTCCTAAGCAGAATTGAACTAGCTATGGCCGTGTGTGTAGGAAGCACAGTTCTTTTCTTCTGAGCAAGGTCACAGTTCGGGCCCCAGAGGAAATACAGTAGAGTAGAAGAGTGCCCTTTTCTCAAAAGCAGAGTTTGTTTCTTGTATGGCGAGCTAGCGTTTGTTTCTCAGTCCTAAATGGAGTTGAATCACATGCAGTTTCTGGTCCTACGAGCAAGAGTTGTTTTCTGGTAAGAAGAGTCACTAGTGAGCTCCCATTGTCATACACAGGGCATATAGCACTGGCATCTGTTCCCAGCATGTACAGTGTATTGGACTTAAGAGGATCTACTGTTCTTGTCAGTTTCCTAAGCAGAATTGATCTAGATATGGCCCGTGTGTGTAGGAAGCACAATTCTTTTGTTTTGAGCATGCTCACTGTTCTGGCCCTATAGGAAACACTGTAGAGTAGAAGAGTGCTATTTTCTCAAAAGCAGAGTGTGTTTCTTGTAAGGCGAGCTAGCATTTGTTTCCAGGTCCTAAATGTAGTTGAATCCCATGCAGTATTTCGTCCTATGAGCAAGAGTTGTTTTCTGGTAAGAAGAGTCACTATTGTGCTCCCATTGTCATACAAAGGGCAAATAGCACTGTCCTCTGTTCCCAGCATGTACAGTGTATTGACTGAAGAGGATCTACTGTTCTTGTCAGTTTCCTAAGCAGAATTGAACTAGATATGGCCCGTGTGTGTAGGAACCACAGTTCTTTTGTTCTGAGCAAGCTCACTGTTCGGACCACATAGGAAACACAGTAGAATAGAAGAGTGCTCTTTTCTCAAAAGCAGAGTGTGTTTCTTGTAAGGCTAGCTAGTGTTTGTTTCCCAGTCAGAAACAGATTTGAATCTCATGAGTTTCTGGTCCTACGAGCAAGAGTTGTTTTCTGGTAAGAGGAGTCACTATTTCGCTCCCATTGCCATACACAGTGCAAATAGGACTCGCGTCTGTTCCCAGCATGTACAGTGTATTGCACTGAAGATGATCTACTGTTCTTGTCAGTTTCCTAAGCAGAGTTGAACTAGATATGGCCCGTGTGTGTAGGAAGCACAGTTCTTTTGTTCTGAGCAAGCTCACTGTTCGGACCCCATAGGAAACACAGTAGAATAGAAGAGTGCTCTTTTCTGAAAAGCAGAGTGTGTTTCTTGTAAGTCGAGCTAGCATTTGTTTCCCAGTCCAAAATGGAGTTGAATCACATGCACTTTCTGGTCCTACGAGCAAGGGATGTTTTCTGGTAAGGAAAGTCACTATTGTGCTCCCTTTGCCATAAACAGTGCAAATAGCAGTCACGTCTGTTCCCAGCAAGTACAGTGTATTGGACTGAAGAGGAGCTACTGTTCTTGGCAGTTTCCTAAGCAGAGTTGAATGATATATGGCCCGTGTGTGTAGGAAGCACAGTTCTTTTGTTCTGAGCAAGCTCACTGTTTTGGTCCTATAGGAAACACACAAGAGTAGAAGAGTGCTCTTTTCTCAAAGCAGAGTGTGTTTCTTGTAAGGTGAGCTAGCGTTTGTTTCCCAGTCCTAAATGGAGTTGAATTACATGCAGTTTCTTGTCCTATAAGCAAGAGTTGTTTTCTGGTAAGAAGAGTCACTATTGCCCTCCCATTGTCATACACAGGGCAAATAGCACTGGCGTCTCTTCCCAGCAAGTACAGTGTATTGGACTGAAGAGGAGCTACTGTTCTTGTCAGTTTCCTAAGCAGAGTTGAAGTAGATATGGCCCGTGTGTGTAGGAAGCACAGTTCTTTTGTTCTGAGCAAGCTCACTGTTCGGACACCATAGGAAACACAGTAGAATAGAAGAGTGCTCTTTTCTCAAAAGCAGAGTGTGTTTCTTGTAAGGTGAGCTAGCGTTTGTTTCCCAGTCTTAAATGGAGTTGAATTACATGCAGTTTCTTGTCTTATGAGCAAGAGTTGTTTTCTGGTAAGTAGAGTCACTATTGCGCTCCTATTGCCATACACAGTGCAAACAACACTTGCTACTGTTCTTTGCAAGTACAGTGTATTGGACAGAAGAGGAGCTACTGTTCTTGTCAGTTTCCTAAGGAGAGTTGAACTAGATATGGCCTGTGTGTGTAGGAAGCACAGTTCTTTTGTTCTGAGCAAGCTCACTGTTCAGACACCATAGGAAACACAGTAGAATAGAAGAGTGCTCTTTTCTCAAAAGCAGAGTGTGTTTCTTGTAAGGCGATCTAGCGTTTGTTTGCCAGTCCAAAATGGAGTTGAATCACATGCAGTTTATGGTCCTACGAGCAAGGGATGTTTTCTGGTAAGGAAAGACACTATTGTGCTCCCTTTGCCATAAACAGTGCAAATAGCACTCACGTCTGTTCCCAGCAAATACAGTGTATTGGACTGAAGAGGAGCTACTGTTCTTGTCAGTTTCCTAAGCAGAGTTGAACTACATATGGCCTGTGTGTGTAGGAAGCACAGTTCTTTTGTTCTGAGCAAGCTTATTGTTCTGGCCCTATAGGAAACACAGAAGAGTAGACGAGTGCTCTTTTCTCAGAAGCAGAGTTTGTTTCTTGTAAGGCAAGCTAGCTTTTGTTTCCCAGTCCTAAATGGAGTTGAATTACATGCAGTTTCTGTTTCTATGTGCAAGAGTTGTTTTCTGGTAAGAAGAGTCACTATTGCAATCCTATTGCCATACACAGTGCAAATAGCACTCGCGTCTGTTCCCAGCAAGTACAGTGTATTGGACAGAAGAAGAGCTACTGTTCTTGTCAGTTTCCTAAGCAGAGTTGAACTAGATATGGCCCGTGTGTGTAGGAAGCACCGTTCTTTGTTCTCAGCAAGCTCACTGTTCGGACCCCATAGAAAACACAGTAGAGTAGAAGAGTGCTCTTTTCTCAAAAGCAGAGTGTGTTTCTTGTAAGGCAAGCTAGCGTTTGTTTCCCAGTCCTAAATGGAGTTGAATCACATGCAGTTTCTGATCCTAGGACAAGAATTGTTTTCTGGTAAGAAGCGTCACTATTGCCCTCCCATTGTCATACACAGGGCAAATAGCCCTGGCGTCTGTTCCCAGCATGTACAGTGTATTGGACTGAATAGGATCTACTGTTCTTGTCAGTTTCCTAAGCAGAGTTGAACTAGATATAGCCCGTGTGTGTAGGAAGCACAGTTCTTTTGTTCTGAGCAAGCTCACTGTTTTGGCCCTATAGGAAACACAGTAGAGTAGAAGAGTGCTCTTTTCTCAAAAGCAGAGTGTGTTTCTTGTAAGGCGAGCTAGCTTTTGTTTCCCAGTCCTAAATGGAGTTGAATCACATGCAGTTTCTCGTCCTACGAGCAAGATTTGTTTTCTGGTAAGAAGAGTCACTATTGTGCTCCCTTTTCCCTACACAGGGCAAATAGCACTCACGTCTGTTCCCAGCAAGTACAGTGTATTGGACTGAAGAGGATCTACTGTTCTTGTCAGTTTCCTAAGCAGAGTTGAACTAGATATGGCCCGTGTGTGTAGGAAGCACAGTTCTTTTGTTCTGAGCAAGCTCACTGTTTGGATCCCATAGGAAACACAGTGGAATAGAAGAGTGCTCTTTTCTCAAAAGCAGAGTGTGTTTCTTGTAAAGCGAGCTAGCGTTTGTTTCTGAGTCCTAAATGGAGTTGAATCACATGCAGATTCTGGTCCTATGAGCAAGAGTTGTTTTCTGATAAGAAGGGTCTCTATTGCGCTCCCGTTGTCATACACAGGGCAAATAGCACTGGCGTCTGTTCCCAGCATGTACAGTGTATTGGACTGAAGATGTTCTACTGTTATTGTCAGTTTCCTAAGCAGAGATGAACTAGATATGGCCCGTGTGTGTAGGAAGCACAGTTCTTTTGTTCTGAGCCAGCTCACTGTTCGGACCCCATAGGAAACACAGTAGAATAGAAGAGTGCTCTTTTCTCAAAAGCAGAGTATGTTTCTTATAAGGCGAGCTAGCGTTTGTTTCCCAGTCCACAATGGAGTTGAATCACATGCAGTTTCTGGTCCTACGAGTAAGAGTTGTTTTCTGGTAAGAAGAGTCACTATTGTGCTAACATTGCCATACACAGTGCAAATAGCACTGGCGTCTGTTCCCAGCAAGTACAGTGGATTGGACAGAAGAGGAGCTGCTGTTCTTGTCAGTTTCCTAAGCAGAGTTGAACTAGATGTGGCCCGTGCGTGTGAAGCACAGTTCTTTTGTTCTGAGCAAGCTTAATTTTCGGAACCCAATGTAAACACAGTAGAGTAGAAGAGTGCTCTTCTCTCAAAAGCAGAGTGTGTTTCTTGTAAGGCTAGCTAGTGTTTATTTCCCAGTCATAAACGGAGTTGAATCGCATGCAGTTTCTGGTCCTATGAGCAAGAGTTGTTTTCTGGTAAGAAGAGTCACTATTTCGCTCCCTTTGCCATACACAGCACAAATAGCACTGGCGTCTGTTCTTTGCAAGTACAGAGTATTGGACAGAAGAAGAGCTACTGTTCTTGTCAGTTTCCTACGCAGAGTTGAACTAGATATGGCCCGTGTGTGCAGGAAGCACAGTTCTTTTGTTCTGAGGAAGCTCACTGTTTTGGCCCTATAGGAAACACAGTAGAGTAGAAGAGTGCTCTTTTCTCAAAAGCAGAGTGTGTTTCTCGTAAGGCGAGCTAGCGTTTGTTTCCCAGTCCTAGATGTAGTTGAATCACATGCAGTTTCTTGTCCTAAAAGCAAGAGTTGTTTTCTAGTAAGAAGAGTCACTACTGTGCTCCCATTGCCATACACAGGGCAAATAGGACTCGCGTCTGTTCCCAGGATGTACAGTGTATTGCACTGAAGAGGATCTACTGTTCTTGTCAGTTTCCTAAGCAAAGTTGAACTAGATATGGCCCGTGTGTGTAGGAAGTACACTTCTTTTGTTCTGAGCAACCTCACTCTTCTGGCCCTATAGGAAACACAGTAGAGTAAAGAGTGCTCTTTTCTCAAAAGCAGAATGTGTTTCTATAAGGCGAGCCAGCGTTTGTTTCCCAGTCCTAAATGGAGTTAAATCACATGCAGTTCCTGTTCCTACGAGCAAGAGTTGTTTTATGGTAAGAAGAGTCACTATTGTGCTCCCATTGTCATACACAGGGCAAATAGCACTCGCGTCTGTTCCCAGGATGTACAGTGTGTTGGACTGAAGACGATCTACTGTTCTTGTCAGTTTCCTAAGCAAAGTTGAACTAGATATGGCCCGTGTGCAGGAAGTACACTTCTTTTGTTCTGAGCAAGCTCACTCTTCTGGCCCTATAGGAAACACAGGAGAGTAGAAGAGTGCTCTTTTCTCAAAAGCAGAATGTGTTTCTTGTAAGGCGAGCAAGCATTTGTTTCCCAGTCCTAAATTGAGTTCAATCATATGCTGTTTCTGTTCCTATGAGCTAGAGTGTTTTATGGTAAGAAGAGTCACTATTGTGCTCCCATTGTCATACACAGGGCAAATAGCCCTGGCGTCTGTTCCCAGCATGTAAAGTGTATTGGACTGAAGAGGATCTACTGTTCTTGTCAGTTTCCTAAGCAGAGTTGAACTAGATATGGCCCGTGTGTGTAGGAAGCACAGTTCTTTTTTCTGAGCAAGCTCACTCTTCTGGCCCTATAGGAAACACAGTAGAGTAGAAGAGTGCTCTTTTCTCCAAAGCAGAGTGTGTTTCTTCTAAGGCGAACTAGCGTTTGTTTCCAAGTCCTAAATGGAGTTGAATCACATGCAGTTTCTGGTCCTACAAGCAAGAGTTGTTTCCTGGTAAGAAGAGTCACTATTGCGTTCCCATTGCCATACACAGGGCAAATAGCACTCGCGTCTGTTCCCAGCATGTACAGTGTATTGCACTGAAGAGGATCTTCTGTTCTTGTCAGTTTCCTAAGCAGAGTTGAACTAGATATGGCCCGTGTGTGTAGGAAGCACAGTTCTTTTGTTCTGAGCAAGCTCACTGTTCGGACCCCATAGGAAACACAGTAGAATAGAAGAGTGCTCTTTTCTCAAAAGCAGAGTGTGTTTCTTGTAAGGCTAGCTAGTGGTTGTTTCCCAGTCAGAAACAGATTTGAATCTCATGAGTTTCTGGTCCTACGAGCAAGAGTTGTTTTCTGGTAAGAGGAGTCACTATTTCGCTCCCATTGCCATACACAGTGCAAAGAGGACACACGTCTGTGACCTGCAAGTACAGTGTATTGGACTGAAGAGGAGCTACTGTTCTTGTCAGTTTCCTAAGCAGAGTTGAACTAGATATGGCTCGTTTGTGCAGGAAGCACAGTTCTTTTGTTCTGAGCAAGCACACTGTTCTGGCCCTATAGGAAACACAGTAGAGTAGACGAGTGCTCTTTTCTCAAAAGCAGAGTGTGTTTGTTTTAAGGTGAACTAGCATTTGTTTTTCAGTCCTAATGGAGTTGAATCACATGCAGTTTCTGTTCCTACGAGCAAGAGTTGTTTTCTGGTAAGGAAAGTCACTATTGTGCTCCTTTTGCCATACACAGTGCAAATAGCACTTGCGTCTGTTCTCAGCAAGTACAGTGTATTGGACTGAAGAGGAGCTAATGTTCTTGTCAGTTTCCTAAGCAGAATTGAACTAGCTATGGCCGTGTGTGTAGGAAGCACAGTTCTTTTCTTCTGAGCAAGGTCACAGTTCGGGCCCCAGAGGAAATACAGTAGAGTAGAAGAGTGCCCTTTTCTCAAAAGCAGAGTTTGTTTCTTGTAAGGCGAGCTAGCGTTTGTTTCTCAGTCCTAAATGGAGTTGAATCATATGCAGTTTCTGGTCCTACGAGCAAGAGTTGTTTTCTGGTAAGAAGAGTCACTAGTGAGCTCCCATTGTCATACACAGGGCATATAGCACTGGCATCTGTTCCCAGCATGTACAGTGTATTGGACTTAAGAGGATCTACTGTTCTTGTCAGTTTCCTAAGCAGAATTGATCTAGATATGGCCCGTGTGTGTAGGAAGCACAATTCTTTTGTTTTGAGCATGCTCACTGTTCTGGCCCTATAGGAAACATTGTAGAGTAGAAGAGTGCTATTTTCTCAAAAGCAGAGTGTGTTTCTTGTAAGGCGAGCTAGCATTTGTTTCCAGGTCCTAAATGTAGTTGAATCCCATGCAGTATTTCCTCCTATGAGCAAGAGTTGTTTTCTGGTAAGAAGAGTCACTATTTTGTTCCCATTGCCATACACAGTGCAAATAGCACTCACGTCTGTTCCCAGCAAGTACAGTGTATTGGAATGAAGAGGAGCAACTGTTCTTGTCAGTTTCCTAAGGAGAGTTGAACTAGATATGGCCCGTGTGTGTAGGAAGCCCAGTTATTTTGTTCTGAGCATGCTCACTGTTCGGACCCCATAGGAAACACATCAGAGTAGAAGAGTGCTCTTTCCTAAAAAGCAGAGTTTGTTTCTTGTAAGGCGAGCTAGCGTTTGTTTCCCAGTCATACATGGAGTTGAATCACATGCAGTTTCTGGTCCTACGAGCAAGAGTTGTTTTCTGGTAAGAAGAGTCACTATTGTGCTCCCATTGTCATACAAAGGGCAAATAGCACTGTCGTCTGTTCCCAGCATGTACAGTGTATTGACTGAAGAGGATCAACTGTTCTTGTCAGTTTCCTAAGCAGAATTGAACTAGCTATGGCCGTGTGTGTAGGAAGCACACTTCTTTTGTTCTGAGCAAGCTCACTGTTCTGGCCCTATAGGAAACACATTAGACTAGAATACTGCTCTTTTCTCAAAAGCAGAGTGTTTTTTTTTGTAAGGCGAGCTAGCGTTTTTTTCCCAGTCCTAAATGAAGTTGAATCCCATGCAGTTTCTGGTCCTACGAGCAAGAGTTGTTTTCTGGTATCAAGAGTCACTATTGTGCTCCCATTGTCATACACAGGGCAAATAGCACTGGCGTCTGCTCCCAGCATGTACAGTGTATTGGGCGGAAGAGGATCTACTGTTCTTGTCAGTTTCCTAAGCAGAATTGAACTAGCTATGGCCTTGTGTGTAGGAATCACAGTTCTTTTCTTCTGAGCAAGCTCACTGTTCGGACCCCAGAGGAAACAGTAGAGTAGAAGAGTGCCCTTTTCTAAAAAGCAGAGTGTGTTTCTTGTAAAGCGAGCTAGCGTTTGTTTCTCAGTCCTAAATGGAGTTGAATCATATGCAGTTTCTGGTCCTATGAGCAAGAGTTGTTTTCTGGTAAGAAGAGTCACTAGTGAGCTCCCATTGTCATACACAGGGCATATAGCACTGGCATCTGTTCCTAGCATGTACAGTGTATTGGACTTAAGAGGATCTACTGTTCTTGTCAGTTTCCTAAGCAGAATTGATCTAGATAGGGCCCGTGTGTGTAGGAAGCACAATTCATTTGTTTAGAGCAAGCTCACTGTTCTGGCCCTATAGGAAACACAGTAGAGTAGAAGAGTGCTCTTTTCTCAAAAGCAGAGTGTGTTTCTTGTAAGGCGAGCTAGCATTTGTTTCCAGGTCCTAAATGTAGTTGAATCCCATGCAGTATCTCGTCCTATGTGCAAGAGTTGTTTTCTGGTAAGAAGAGTCACTATTTTGTCCCATTGCCATACACAGTGCAAATAGCACTCGCGTCTGTTGCTAGCAAGTACAGTGTATTGGAATGAAGAGGAGCTACTGTTCTTGTCAGTTTCCTAAGCAGAGTTGAACTAGATATGGCCCTTGTGTGTAGGAAGCACAGTTCTTTTGTTCTGAGCAAGCTCACTGTTCGGACCACATAGGAAACACAGTAGAATAGAAGAGTGCTCTTTTCTCAAAAGCAGAGTGTGTTTCTGGTAAGGCTAGCTAGTGTTTGTTTCCCAGTCAGAAACAGATTTGAATCTCATGAGTTTCTGGTCCTACGAGCAAGAGTTGTTTTCTGGTAAGAGGAGTCACTATTTCGCTCCCATTGCCATACACAGTGCAAATAGGACTCGCGTAGGTTCCCAGCATGTACAGTGTATTGCACTGAAGATGATCTACTGTTCTTGTCAGTTTCCTAAGCAGAGTTGAACTAGATATGGCCCGTGTGTGTAGGAAGCACAGTTCTTTTGTTCTGAGCAAGCTCACTGTTCGGACCCCATAGGAAACACAGTAGAATAGAAGAGTGCTCTTTTCTGAAAAGCAGAGTGTGTTTCTTGTAAGTCGAGCTAGCATTTGTTTCCCAGTCCAAAATGGAGTTGAATCACATGCACTTTCTGGTCCTACGAGCAAGGGATGTTTTCTGGTAAGGAAAGTCACTATTGTGCTCCCTTTGCCATAAACAGTGCAAATAGCAGTCACGTCTGTTCCCAGCAAGTACAGTGTATTGGACTGAAGAGGAGCTACTGTTCTTGGCAGTTTCCTAAGCAGAGTTGAATGATATATGGCCCGTGTGTGTAGGAAGCACAGTTCTTTTGTTCTGAGCAAGCTCACTGTTTTGGTCCTATAGGAAACACACAAGAGTAGAAGAGTGCTCTTTTCTCAAAGCAGAGTGTGTTTCTTGTAAGGTGAGCTAGCGTTTGTTTCCCAGTCCTAAATGGAGTTGAATTACATGCAGTTTCTTGTCCTATAAGCAAGAGTTGTTTTCTGGTAAGAAGAGTCACTACTGCCCTCCCATTGTCATACACAGGGCAAATAGCACTGGCGTCTCTTCCCAGCAAGTACAGTGTATTGGACAGAAGAGGAGCTACTGTTCTTGTCAGTTTCCTAAGGAGAGTTGAACTAGATATGGCCTGTGTGTGTAGGAAGCACAGTTCTTTTGTTCTGAGCAAGCTCAATGTTCAGACACCATAGGAAACACAGTAGAATAGAAGAGTGCTCTTTTCTCAAAAGCAGAGTGTGTTTCTTCTAAGGCGAACTAGCATTTGTTTCCCAGTCCTAAATGGAGTTGAATCACATGCAGTTTCTGGTCCTACGAGCAAGAGTTGTTTTCTGGTAAGAGGAGTCACTATTTCGCTCCCATTGCCATACACAGTGCAAATAGGACTCCCGTCTGCGACCTGCAAGTACAGTGTATCGGACTGAAGAGGAGCTACTGTTCTTGTCAGTTTCCTAAGCAGAGTTGAACTAGATATGGCCCGTTTGTGCAGGAAGCACAGTTCTTTTGTTCTGAGCAAGCTCACTGTTTTGGCCCTATAGGAAACAAAGTAGAGTAGAAGAGTGCTCTTTTCTCAAAAGTAGAGTGTGTTTCTTGTAAGGCGAGCTAGCTATTGTTTCCCAGTCCTAAATGGAGTTGAATCACATGCAGTTTCTGGTCCTACAAGCAAGAGTTATTTTCTAGTAAGGAGAGTCACTATTGTGCTCCCTTTGTCATACACAGGGCAAATAGCACTCGCGTCTGTTCCCAGGATGTACAGTGTGTTGGACTGAAGACGATCTACTGTTCTTGTCAGTTTCCTAAGCAAAGTTGAACTAGATATGGCCCGTGTGCAGGAAGTACACTTCTTTTGTTCTGAGCAAGCTCACTCTTCTGGCCCTATAGGAAACACAGGAGAGTAGAAGAGTGCTCTTTTCTCAAAAGCAGAATGTGTTTCTTGTAAGGCGAGCAAGCGTTTGTTTCCCAGTCCTAAATTGAGTTCAATCATATGCTGTTTCTGTTCCTAAGAGCTAGAGTTGTTTTATGGTAAGAAGAGTCACTATTGTGCTCCCATTGTCATACACAGGGCAAATAGCACTGGCGTCTGTTCCCAGCATGTAAAGTGTATTGGACTGAAGAGGATCTACTGTTCTTGTCAGTTTCCTAAGCAGAGTTGAACTAGATATGGCCCGTGTGTGTAGGAAGCACAGTTCTTTTGTTCTGAGCAAGCTCACTCTTCTGGCCCTATAGGAAACACAGTAGAGTAGAAGAGTGCTCTTTTCTCCAAAGCAGAGTGTGTTTCTTCTAAGGCGAACTAGCGTTTGTTTCCAAGTCCTAAATGGAGTTGAATCACATGCAGTTTCTGGTCCTACAAGCAAGAGTTGTTTCCTGGTAAGAAGAGTCACTATTGCGCTCCCATTGCCATACACAGGGCAAATAGCACTCGCGTCTCTTCCCAGCATGTACAGTGTATTGCACTGAAGAGGATCTACTGTTCTTGTCAGTTTCCTAAGCAGAGTTGAACTAGATATGGCCCGTGTGTGTAGGAAGCACAGTTCTTTTGTTCTGAGCAAGCTCACTGTTCGGACCCCATAGGAAACACAGTAGAATAGAAGAGCGCTCTTTTCTCAAAAGCAGAGTGTGTTTCTTGTAAGGCTAGCTAGTGTTTGTTTCCCAGTCAGAAACAGATTTGAATCTCATGAGTTTCTGGTCCTACGAGCAAGAGTTGTTTTCTGGTAAGAGGAGTCACTATTTCGCTCCCATTGCCATACACAGTGCAAAGAGGACTCGCGTCTGCGACCTGCAAGTACAGTGTATTGGACTGAAGAGGAGCTACTGTTCTTGTCAGTTTCCTAAGCAGAGTTGAACTAGATATGGCCCGTTTGTGCAGGAAGCACAGTTCTTTTGTTCTGAGCAAGCTCACTGTTCTGGCCCTATAGGAAACACAGTAGAGTAGACGAGTGCTCTTTTCTCAAAAGCAGAGTGTGTTTGTTTTAAGGTGAACTAGCATTTGTTTTTCAGTCCTAAATGGAGTTGAATCACATGCAGTTTCTGGTCCTACGAGCAAGAGTTTTTTTCTGGTAAGGAAAGTCACTATTGTGCTCCTTTTGCCATACACAGTGCAAATAGCACTTGCGTCTGTTCTCAGCAAGTACAGTGTATTGGACTGAAGAGGAGCTACTGTTCTTGTCAGTTTCCGAAAGCAGAGTTGAACTAAATATGGCCCGTGTGTGTAGGAAGCACAGTTCTTTTGTTCTGAGCTAGCTCACTGTTCAGGCCCCTTTGGAAACACAGTAGAGTAGAAGAGTGCTCTTTTCTCCAAAGCAGAGTGTGTTTCGTGTAAGGCGAACTAGCGTTTGTTTCCCAGTCCTAAATGGAGTTGAATCACATGCAGTTTCTGATCCTACAACAAAGAATTGTTTTCTGGTAAGTAGAGTCACTATTGCGCTCCCATTGCCATACACAGGGAATATAGCACTCGCGTGTTTTTCCAGCATGTACAGTGTATTGCACTAAAGAGGATCTACTGTTCTTGTCAGTCACCTAAGCAGAGTTGAACTAGATATGGCCCGTGTGTGTAGGAAGCACAGTTCTTTTGTTCTGAGCTAGCTCACTGTTCGGACCCCATAGGAAACACAGTAGAATAGAAGAGTGCTCTTTTCTCAAAAGCAGAGTGTGTTTCTTGTAAGGCTAGCTAGTGTTTGTTTCCCCGTCAGAAACAGATTTGAATCTCATGAGTTTCTGGTCCTACGAGCAAGAGTTGGTTTCTGGTAAGAGGAGTCACTATTTCGCTCCCATTGCCATACACAGTGCAAATAGGACTCCCGTCTGCGACCTGCAAGTACAGTGTATTGGACTGAAGAGGAGCTACTGTTCTTGTCAGTTTCCTAAGCAGAGTTGAACTAGATATGGCCCGTGTGTGCAGGAAGTACACTTCTTTTGTTCTGAGCAAGCTCACTCTTCTGGCCCTATAGGAAACACAGGAGAGTAGAAGAGTGCTCTTTTCTCAAAAGCAGAATGTGTTTCTTGTAAGACGAGCAAGCATTTGTTTCCCAGTCCTAAATTGAGTTCAATCATATGCTGTTTCTGTTCCTAAGAGCTAGAGTTGTTTTATGGTAAGAAGAGTCACTATTGTGCTCCCATTGTCATACACAGGGCAAATAGCACTGGCGTCTGTTCCCAGCATGTAAAGTGTATTGGACTGAAGAGGATCTACTGTTCTTGTCAGTTTCCTAAGCAGAGTTGAACTAGATATGGCCCGTGTGTGTAGGAAGCACAGGTCTTTTGTTCTGAGCAAGCTCACTCTTCTGGCCCTATAGGAAACACAGTAGAGTAGAAGAGTGCTCTTTTCTCAAAAGCAGAGTGTGTTTCTTCTAAGGCGAACTAGCGTTTGTTTCCAAGTCCTAAATGGAGTTGAATCACATGCAGTTTCTGGTCCTACAAGCAAGAGTTGTTTCCTGGTAAGAAGAGTCACTATTGCGCTCCCATTGCCATACACAGGGCAAATAGCACTCGCGTCTGTTCCCAGCATGTACAGTGTATTGCACTGAAGAGGATCTACTGTTCTTGTCAGTTTCCTAAGCAGAGTTGAACTAGATATGGCCCGTGTGTGTAGGAAGCACAGTTCTTTTGTTCTGAGCAAGCTCACTGTTCGGACCCCATAGGAAACACAGTAGAATAGAAGAGCACTCTTTTCTCAAAAGCAGAGTGAGTTTCTTGTAAGGCTAGCTAGTGTTTGTTTCCCAGTCAGAAACAGATTTGAATCTCATGAGTTTCTGGTCCTACGAGCAAGAGTTGTTTTCTGGTAAGAGGAGTCACTATTTCGCTCCCATTGCCATACACAGTGCAAAGAGGACTCGCGTCTGCGACCTGCAAGTACAGTGTATTGGACTGAAGTGGAGCTACTGTTCTTGTCAGTTTCCTAAGCAGAGTTGAACTAGATATGGCCCGTTTGTGCAGGAAGCACAGTTCTTTTGTTCTGAGCAAGCTCACTGTTCTGGCCCTATAGGAAACACAGTAGAGTAGACGAGTGCTCTTTTCTCAAAAGCAGAGTGTGTTTGTTTTAAGGTGAACTAGCATTTGTTTTTCAGTCCTAAATGGAGTTGAATCACATGCAGTTTCTGGTCCTACGAGCAAGAGTTCTTTTCTGGTAAGGAAAGTCACTATTGTGCTCCTTTTGCCATACACAGTGCAAATAGCACTTGCGACTGTTCTCAGCAAGTACAGTGTATTGGACTGAAGAGGAGCTACTGTTCTTGTCAGTTTCCTAAGCAGAGTTGAACTAAATATGGCCCGTGTGTGTAGGAAGCACAGTTCTTTTGTTCTGAGCAAGCTCACTGTTCAGGCCCATTTGGAAACACAGTAGAGTAGAAGAGTGTGCTTTTCTCCAAAGCAGAGTGTGTTTCGTGTAAGGCGAACTAGCGTTTGTTTCCCAGTCCTAAATGGAGTGAATCACATGCAGTTTCTGATCCTACAAGAAAGAGTTGTTTTCTGGTAAGAAGAGTCACTATTGCGCTCCCCTTGCCATACACAGGGAATATAGCACTCGCGTCTTTTCCCAGCATGTACAGTGTATTGCACTAAAGAGGATCTACTGTTCTTGTCAGTTACCTAAGCAGAGTTGAACTAGATATGGCCCGTGTGTGTAGGAAGCACAGTTCTTTTGTTCTGAGCAAGCTCACAGTTCGGACCCCATAGGAAACACAGTAGAATAGAAGAGTGCTCTTTTCTCAAAAGCAGAGTGTGTTTCTTGTAAGGCTAGCTAGTGTTTGTTTCCCCATCAGAAACAGATTTGAATCTCATGAGTTTCTGGTCCTACGAGCAAGAGTTGGTTTCTGGTAAGAGGAGTCACTATTTCGCTCCCATTGCCATACACAGTCCAAATAGGACTCCCGTCTGCGACCTGCAAGTACAGTGTATTGGAATGAAGAGGAGCTACTGTTCTTGTCAGTTTCCTAAGCAGAGTTGAAGTAGATATGGCCCGTGTGTGCAGGAAGTACACTTCTTTTGTTCTGAGCAAGCTCACTCTTCTGGCCCTATAGGAAACACAGGAGAGTAGAAGAGTGCTCTTTTCTCAAAAGCAGAATGTGTTTCTTGTAAGATGAGCAAGCGTTTGTTTCCCAGTCCTAAATTGAGTTCAATCATATGCTGTTTCTGTTCCTATGAGCTAGAGTTTTTTT
Source organism: Peromyscus eremicus (assembly GCF_949786415.1). Classification (NCBI taxonomy): domain Eukaryota; kingdom Metazoa; phylum Chordata; class Mammalia; order Rodentia; family Cricetidae; genus Peromyscus; species Peromyscus eremicus. The sequence goes on along the minus strand of NW_026735244.1, from coordinate 100,693 downwards.
ATGGTTAGAAGAGTCACTATTGTGCTCCCATTGTCATACACAGGGCAAATAGCACTGGCGTCTGTTCCCAGCATGTAAAGTGTATTGGACTGAAGAGGATCTACTGTTCTTGTCAGTTTCCTAAGCAGAGTTGAACTAGATATGGCCCGTGTGTGTAGGAAGCACAGTTCTTTTGTTCTGAGCAAGCTCACTCTTCTGGCCTATAGGAAACACACTAGAGTAGAAGAGTGCTCTTTTCTCCAAAGCAGAGTGTGTTTCTTCTAAGGTGAACTAGCGTTTGTTTCCACGTCCTAAATGGAGTTGAATCACATGCAGTTTCTGGTCCTACAAGCAAGAGTTGTTTTCTGGTAAGAAGAGTCACTATTGCGCTCCCATTGCCATACACAGGGCAAATAGCACTCGCGTCTGTTCCCAGCATGTACAGTGTATTGCACTGAAGAGGATCTACTGTTCTTGTCAGTTTCCTAAGCAGAGTTGAACTAGATATGGCCCGTGTGTGTAGGAAGCACAGTTCTTTTGTTCTGAGCAAGCTCACTGTTCGGACCCCATAGGAAACACAGTAGAATAGAAGAGTGCTCTTTTCTCAAAAGCAGAGTGTGTTTCTTGTAAGGCTAGCTAGTGTTTGTTTCCCAGTCAGAAACAGATTTGAATCTCATGAGTTTCTGGTCCAACGAGCAAGAGTTGTTTTCTGGTAAGAGGAGTCACTATTTCGCTCCCATTGCCATACACAGTGCAAATAGGACTCCCGTCTGCGACCAGCAAGTATAGTGTATCGGACTGAAGAGGAGCTACTGTTCTTGTCAGTTTCCTAAGCAGAGTTGAACTAGATATGGCCCGTTTGTGCAGGAAGCACAGTTCTTTTGTTCTGAGCAAGCTCACTGTTTTGGCCCTATAGGAAACAAAGTAGAGTAGAGGAGTGCTCTTTTCTCAAAAGCAGAATGTGTTTCTTGTAAGGCGAGCTAGCTTTTGTTTCCCAGTCCTAAATGGAGTTGAATCACATGCAGTTTCTGGTCCTACAAGCAAGAGTTGTTTTCTAGTAAGAAGAGTGACTATTGTGCTCCCTTTGTCATACACAGGGCAAATAGCACTCGCGTCTGTTCCCAGGATGTACAGTGTGTTGGACTGAAGAGGATCTACTGTTCTTGTCAGTTTCCTAAGCAAAGTTGAACTAGATATGGCCCGTGTGCAGGAAGTACACTTCTTTTGTTCTGAGCAAGCTCACTCTTCTGGCCCTATTGGAAACACAGGAGAGTAGAAGAGTGCTCTTTTCTCAAAAGCAGAATGTGTTTCTTGTAAGGCGAGCAAGCGTTTGTTTCCCAGTCCTAAATTGAGTTCAATCATATGCTGTTTCTGTTCCTAAGAGCTAGAGTTGTTTTATGGTAAGAAGAGTCACTATTGTGCTCCCATTGTCATACACAGGGCAAATAGCACTGGCGTCTGTTCCCAGCATGTAAAGTGTATTGGACTGAAGAGGATCTACTGTTCTTGTCAGTTTCCTAAGCAGAGTTGAACTAGATATGGCCCGTGTGTGTAGGAAGCACAGTTCTTTTGTTCTGAGCAAGCTCACTCTTCTGGCCCTACAGGAAACACAGTAGAGTAGAAGAGTGCTCTTTTCTCCAAAGCAGAGTGTGTTTCTTCTAAGGCGAACTAGCGTTTGTTTCCAAGTCCTAAATGGAGTTGAATCACATGCAGTTTCTGGTCCTACAAGCAAGAGTTGTTTCCTGGTAAGAAGAGTCACTATTGCGCTCCCATTGCCATACACAGGGCAAATAGCACTCGCGTCTCTTCCCAGCATGTACAGTGTATTGCACTGAAGAGGATCTACTGTTCTTGTCAGTTTCCTAAGCAGAGTTGAACTAGATATGGCCCGTGTGTGTAGGAAGCACAGTTCTTTTGTTCTGAGCAAGCTCACTGTTCGGACCCCATAGGAAACACAGTAGAATAGAAGAGCGCTCTTTTCTCAAAAGCAGAGTGTGTTTCTTGTAAGGCTAGCTAGTGTTTGTTTCCCAGTCAGAAACAGATTTGAATCTCATGAGTTTCTGGTCCTACGAGCAAGAGTTGTTTTCTGGTAAGAGGAGTCACTATTTCGCTCCCATTGCCATACACAGTGCAAAGAGGACTCGCGTCTGCGACCTGCAAGTACAGTGTATTGGACTGTAGTGGAGCTACTGTTCTTGTCAGTTTCCTAAGCAGAGTTGAACTAGATATGGCCTGTTTGTGCAGGAAGCACAGTTCTTTTGTTCTGAGCAAGCTCACTGTTCTGGCCCTATAGGAAACACAGTAGAGTAGACGAGTGCTCTTTTCTCAAAAGCAGAGTGTGTTTGTTTTAAGGTGAACTAGCATTTGTTTTTCAGTCCTAAATGGAGTTGAATCACATGCAGTTTCTGGTCCTACGAGCAAGAGTTGTTTTCTGGTAAGGAAAGTCACTATTGTGCTCCTTTTGCCATACACAGTGCAAATAGCACTTGCGTCTGTTCTCAGCAAGTACAGTGTATTGGACTGAAGAGGAGCTACTGTTCTTGTCAGTTTCCTAAGCAGAGTTGAACTAAATATGGCCCGTGTGTGTAGGAAGCACAGTTCTTTTGTTCTGAGCTAGCTCACTGTTCAGGCCCCATTGGAAACACAGTAGAGTAGAAGAGTGCGCTTTTCTCCAAAGCAGAGTGTGTTTCGTGTAAGGCGAACTAGTGTTTGTTTCCCAGTCCTAAATGGAGTTGAATCACATGCAGTTTCTGATCCTACAAGAAAGAATTGTTTTCTGGTAAGTAGAGTCACTATTGCGCTCCCATTGCCATACACAGGGAATATAGCACTCGCGTCTTTTCCCAGCATGTACAGTGTATTGCACTAAAGAGGATCTACTGTTCTTGTCAGTCACCTAAGCAGAGTTGAACTAGATATGGCCCGTGTGTGTAGGAAGCACAGTTCTTTTGTTCTGAGCAAGCTCACAGTTCGGACCCCATAGGAAACACAGTAGAATAGAAGAGTGCTCTTTTCTCAAAAGCAGAGTGTGTTTCTTGTAAGGCTAGCTAGTGTTTGTTTCCCCGTCAGAAACAGATTTGAATCTCATGAGTTTCTGGTCCTACGAGCAAGAGTTGTTTTCTGGTAAGAGGAGTCACTATTTCGCTCCCATTGCCATACACAGTGCAAATAGGACTCCCGTCTGTGACCTGCAAGTACAGTGTATTGGACTGAAGAGGAGCTACTGTTCTTGTCAGTTTCCTAAGCAGAGTTGAACTAGATATGGCCCGTGTGTGCAGGAAGTACACTTCTTTTGTTCTGAGCAAGCTCACTCTTCTGGCCCTATAGGAAACACAGTAGAATAGAAGAGTGCTCTTTTCTCAAAAGCAGAATGTGTTTCTTGTAAGACGAGCAAGCGTTTGTTTCCCAGTCCTAAATTGAGTTCAATCATATGCTGTTTCTGTTCCTATGAGCTAGAGTTTTTTTATGGTAAGAAGAGTCACTATTGTGCTCCCATTGTCATAAACAGGGCAAATAGCACTGACGTTTGTTCCCAGCATGTAAAGTTTATTGGACTGAATAGGATCTACTGTTCTTGTCAGTTTCCTAAGCAGAGTTGAACTAGATATGGCCCGTGTGTGTAGGAAGCACAGTTCTTTTGTTCTGAGGGAGCTCACTCTTCTGGCCTATAGGAAACACACTAGAGTAGAAGAGTGCTCTTTTCTCAAAAGCAGAGTGTGTTTTTTGTAAGGCGAGCTTGCGTTTGTTTCCCAGTCCTAAATGGAGTTGAATCACATGCAGTTTCTAGTCCTACGAGCAAGAGTTGTTTTCTGGAAAGGAAAGTCACTATTGTGCTCCCTTTGCCAAACACAGTGCAAATAGCACTCGCGTCTGTTCCCAGCAAGTACAGTGTATTGGACTGAAGAGGAGCTACTGCTCTTGTCAGTTTCCTAAGCAGAGTTGAACTAGATATGGCCCGTGTGTGTAGGAAGCACAGTTCTTTTGTTCTGAGCAAGCTCACTGTTCTGGCCCTATAGGAAACACAGTAGAGTAGAAGAGTGCTCTTTTCTCCAAAGCAGAGTGTGTTTCTTCTAAGGCGAGCTAGCGTTTGTTTCCCAGTCCTAAATGGAGTTGAATCACATGCAGTTTCTGGTCCTACAAGCAAGAGTTGTTTTCTGGTAAGAAGAGTCACTATTGCGCTCCCATTGCCATACACAGGGCAAATAGCACTCGCGTCTGTTTCCAGCATGTACAGTGTATTGCACTGAAGAGGATCTACTGTTCTTGTCAGTTTCCTAAGCAGAGTTGAACTAGATATGGCCCGTGTGTGTAGGAAGCACAGTTCTTTTGTTCTGAGCAAGCACACTGTTCGGACCCCATAGGAAACACAGTAGAATAGAAGAGTGCTCTTTTCTCAAAAGCAGAGTGTGTTTCTTGTAAGGCTAGCTAGTGTTTGTTTCCCAGTCAGAAACAGATTTGAATCTCATGAGTTTCTGGTCCTACGAGCAAGAGTTGTTTTCTGGTAAGAGGAGTCACTATTTCGCTCCCATTGCCATACACAGTGCAAATAGGACTCGCGTCTGTGACCTGCAAGTACAGTGTATTGGACTGAAGAGGAGCTACTGTTCTTGTCAGTTTCCTAAGCAGAGTTGAACTAGATATGGCCCGTTTGTGCAGGAAGCACAGTTCTTTTGTTCTGAGCAAGCTCACTGTTCTGGCCCTATAGGAAACACAGTAGAGTAGACGAGTGCTCTTTTCTCAAAAGCAGAGTGTGTTTGTTTTAAGGTGAACTAGCATTTGTTTTTCAGTCCTAAATGGAGTTGAATCACATGCAGTTTCTGGTCCTACGAGCAAGAGTTGTTTTCTGGTAAGGAAAGTCACTATTGTGCTCCTTTTGCCATACACAGTGCAAATAGCACTTGCGTCTGTTCTCAGCAAGTACAGTGTATTGGACTGAAGAGGAGCTACTGTTCTTGTCAGTTTCCTAAGCAGAGTTGAACTAAATATGGCCCGTGTGTGTAGGAAGCACAGTTCTTTTGTTCTGAGCAAGCTCACTGTTCAGGCCCTATAGGAAACACAGTAGAGTAGAAGAGTGCGCTTTTCTCCAAAGCAGAGTGTGTTTCGTGTAAGGCGAACTAGCGTTTGTTTCCCAGTCCTAAATGGAGTTGAATCACATGCAGTTTCTGATCCTACAAGAAAGAATTGTTTTCTGGTAAGTAGAGTCACTATTGCGCTCCCATTGCCATACACAGGGCAAATAGCACTCGTGTCTGTTCCCAGCATGTACAGTGTATTGGACTGAAGAGGAGCTACTGTTCTTGTCAGTTTCCTAAGCAGAGTTGAACTAGATATTGCCCGTGTGTGTAGGAAGCACAGTTTGTTTGTTCTGAGCAAGCTCACTGTTCGGACCCCATAGGAAACAGAGTAGAATAGAAGAGTGCTCTTTTCTCAAAAGCAGAGTGTGTTTCTTGTACCGCGAGCTAGCGTTTGTTTCCGAGTCCTAAATGGAGTTGAATCACATTCAGTTTCTGGTCCTATGAGCAAGAGTTGTTTTCTGGTAAGAAGAGTCACTATTGCGCTCCCATTGTCATACAAAGGGCAAATAGCACTGGCGTCTGTTCCCAGCATGTACAGTGTATTGGACTGAAGATGATCTACTGTTCTTGTCAGTTTCCTAAGCAGAGTTGAACTAGATATTGTCAGGAGCCAAGTAGCCTAACTGATTCTCATGGGAAAAAGCTGTGTACCCAATCTTCCATTAACAGTTTCAATAGCAACCATTTTTCAACAAGACCACGATATGTACCTTTTGATCTACTCCCTGAAACATAATGGTTTGCTGTATGGTCCGTTGATCAGGCCCTGGAACAAAGAGACCTTTTCCTGAACCCTACCTTACCCTAACTTCCTCCTAGTGACTTTCCATACCTTTATCTACTTCTCCTAGCTCCTAGCTTATATAAGCCTGATTCCCCTTGCAATAAACGAGACCTTGACGCAACTCAGACTGACTTTGTCTTCCTTTATGCGCCTGGTCTCCTTTCTCTCTCACCCCCATTGATCTTTCAGGAGGTGCCTCCTCGGGTCTCATCAAATAACGTGGCCCGCGGGATGGGTCAAGTGGCGCCCGAACGTGGGGCTCGAGGCACGGTGACCTACCGGACGACGGATAACAAAAGGGGCCCCGGAGAGAATTAGGGTAGAGACGCCCGGACCGCATCACTTGTGCAACGCGGGAGAGTCTTGAGGTAAATGTGTCGTCCAATCGATCAATGGAAAAAATTTATCTAAAGAGGCTATTTTTTTAAAGGAGATAAAAGGGAATCTTCGGGAGAGAGGATTAAGAGTTTAAAAAAAAGGATTTAGTAAAGTTCTTTCAATATGTGGAGGAGAAGTGTCCCTGGTTAGTGATTGATGGACCAGGAATTCACCCTTTGACTTGGAACAAGGTTGGGAAAGATATTAATAAATTACTCAGAGACGGGGAAAATGTCCCCGATGCCTTTTTTAGTTTTTATGGTGTGATTAGAGATTTTCTAAAGGAAGCAGAGGGAGGTGGGCGTGCTTCACATTTACTAGCCCTTGCAGAGGATTTTCTCTCAAACTCCCCCTGCCTGACACCCAAGTGTCCAGAGCTTTATTACATCTACCGGTAAGAGCGCTCTCTGTCTTGTCTGTGTCTCTCTGTCTTGTTACTTTTGTTTTGTACTTTGCAGGCTCGATTTGTACTTTGCAGGCTCTCACTGGGACAGACGTGTCCAGACAGTGAACCTGGCGGCGAAGGGAGACGTCCCAGAGCCCTAAAGCCACCTCAGAGGTGACCATTTGGTTTAGGAGCATCTTTGGGTATCTTCCCCCACGGTGGGAGGAAGTGACACTTTGTATTTTGTCCCGGGAATTTGTCAGAGCCATTTTGTGGGTTTTTTTGTATGTTTTGTTGTGATCATTGTTACTTTACTCTCTTCTCTTCCAAGAAAAAAGGTGCATGTCTGACTGACAGGGATGTGGAAGCCCCTGATGTCTGTTTAATTAAGGACAGAGATCCTCCAGTCTGGATTGTTTTTGGTGTGATTGATCCTGGAGGGTCAAAACCTCCCCCCCCCCCAGAGCACATCAGGCTGTCACTGTTCTTGGAGCTTTGTTGGTTGTCTCGTTGGGACAAAGTTTTTTCGTGTGCCCTTGGTCTTGTGTGTAATGTGTTAATTGTTCTCATTGTTGACTTGACTGTGACGGACGCTATGGGACAGTTCCCTTCTTCTCCACTAAACCTTTGCCTAGCCCACTGAAAGGATGTGTGAGCCACAATAGAGGGAACTGGGTCCCCCACTCCCACTCCCCGACTGAACTGAGATAAACAGGTATCCCCCGCCAGGTGGGGCTTGCATACTGCAAGAGGGGCTTGCTGGCTGTGAATGAGGCCGTCGTCTCAGTGCTGATGTTCCGGTTCTTGGATTGTCTGTGTAAATGTTATTTGTTTTTGTCTACTAACCTCCCTTATTTTTCTAGAGGAAGAGGAGGAGAGAGAGGCATAACAAAGGCTACCTCCATTTCTCCCTAGCTCTCTTGCTATCAGGACTGCAGCCAGCTGGCTGCTCTCACAAGGGTGGGGGTGCGTGCTCTCGGTACAGGCGGGCAAAGACGGGAGCTTTGGACAGGGCAATGGGGACTGCCTGCAATTGACAAACCTGTGTGTACACTGAACAGAGAATCTGACTTTAGTCAGAAGAGTTGACAAAAACTTTTTTTCAGGAACACTGGCAGCCAAGGACACGCTCTATGCCCACTGCTCCCCCTCCCTTCCTTTACTGTGATAACTTCAAGGTTTCTTCTGCCGGCCAGCAGTTTCTCTTGTTAACCCTTCTCTGTCCTGGTATTGCTTAAAAAGAAATGTTAAATTACCAGTTCAAGACACTGAGAAAATTATGCTTTTGTTTCCACAGGAAAAATAAAAATTTACATGGGTTTTGGTCATTTGAGTTCAATGGGTTACAAATACTTGCCATCATTTAAGAGACTTGGTTTCAAATTATTGCTGGTTAAGATAAAAATAATGTTTTTATAAAAAATGACTTGAGATATATATATATAAATAATGAAATATGTTTCAGATTTCTTTGTCTTGCTATTCTGCTGTTATATTGAGACTCCAAAGGGTCATAGTTGTAAAAATGTCTGTCTACTCTACAGGTGTGAATGAAAAATGTGGCCACATGTATGTTTGGTTTTGAATGTCTGAGTCTGCATGTCCTTTGTGTTAAGGAATACAAGTTAATACTAGTCATCTGGCTATTCAGATACTAGTTTAAAGCATAAAATGTTCTATTTAAATAAAAAAACTGAGAGATATATTTGACTAATATATCTATAAGAGAACAAATTGGCCTGGTTATTGTTACCAAATTTAGAGATATTTTTAAGATTGGGCCTAGATTTGTTTGGCTCAGATACATTTAATAGATAATGGTCCTCAAACCTGTCAAAGATCTGATGAATATGGCATTTACATTATTTGATGAAAAGCTTACTATAGCAAACAGAGACTCCAAGCTCCCCAGCCCCTAGCAATGACTCCCAAGGAATGGCCAATTCCCCTATGCTATGTCAAAAGTATGTAGCTCAGTCTATCGATCCAGTGGGGGTCTAATACCCCAAAGTTTACATTATACATTATATGGATGATTTGTTAATAGCAGGAAAATCTGAAGAAAAAACACAAAATGTAGCTCAAAAGATAATTATCACACTTCAGGACCGAGGATTTCATATAGCTCCAGAGAAGATACAAACCCAATACCCCTTCCTGTTTTTGGGGTTCGAGTTACACCCAGACCTCCTCTATACACAAAAAATCTAGATTAGAAAAGATACACTTCATTGTCTCAATGATTTTCAAAAGCTTTTAGGGGATATCAATTGGCTGTGACCCTATTTAAAAATAATCAAGGGAGAGTTACGCCCCCTTGAGGATATCCTCAAAGGAGACTCCGACCCTCAATCCCCTAGATACCTTATGGTGGAGGCAGAGAGGGTATTACAAAAGGTTGAAACGACCATCACTCAACAACACATGGGATATTTTGACCCAACTCTCCCATTGTATTTGATCATTTTTTCTACAGATTTTGCCCCTACAGGCCTGCTTTGGCAAGAGTCCGTACCTTTACTGTGGGTACATCTTCCTGTTACTAAAAGAAAAATCCTTCCTACTTATCCTTCCCTGGTTTGCCAATCAATAATGTTAGGAATAAAAGCCTCCACTCGATACTTTGGGCATGACCCTGATATTATTGTTATGTCATATGATAAAGAGCAACTTGAATGGTTATGCACCCGTAGTCCTGACTGGGCCATTCTTGTCTGCACCTATGAAGGGAAACTTGATACACAAATGCCCAGTAATAAACTCCTACAATTCTTCTCCCTCACTTCTTTTGTTTTTCTTAAAAATTCCCAAATGGAGCCCATCCCGGACTCCCCTGTGCTTTTCATAGATGGGTCAAGTAATGGTAAAGCTGCTTATGTCCTCAATGGCCAAAAGAATGTTATGACAACCCCTTTTAAGTCAGCTCAGCTGGTGGAGCTATATGCTGCCCTTGCTGTCTTTAAAAATTTTGAAGATTGTTCCTTTAACTTGTATTCAGACAGTAGATATGTGGTAGGGGCTTTACAGGCTTTAGAAATGGTCCCAGTAATCCAACCCATTACTCCCACCTTTCAAATGTTTTCTGAATTACAAAAATTAATCCGACAAAGGTCACTACCCTTTTATGTTGGCCATATTCGTGCCCACACAGGCCTACCTGGACCCCTAGCTCAGGGAAATGAACTTGCTGATTCTGCTACACGTTCTATCTTGATTTCTCACTTGGAACATGATCAGGTAGCAGCCGCTCGTGAGGCGCACCACCTTCATCACTTCAATGCTCAAACTTTGAGACTAAGGTTCTCAATTGCTAGAGAACAGGCTAGGTAAATTGTAAAAAACTGTAAAAATTGCCTGATGCTCTTACCTAAACCTCATTATGGAGTAAGCCCCAGAGGGCTTATACCTGGACAACTATGGCAGATGGATGTCACCCATGTTCCTTCTTTTGGCAAATTAAAGTTTATACATGTTACTGTAGATACCTTCAGTGGATTTATTTGTGCCTCCGCTCACAGTGGAGAAGCCACCAAAGATGTTATCAATCATATGTTACATTTCTTCACAGTGCTAGGTCAGCTGAAGTGTATAAAAACTGATAATGGTCCAGGATATACTAGTAGCAAATTCAGACAATTTTGTTTACAATTAGGAATTAAACATATCACTGGAATATCCTATAACCCTCAAGGCCAAGGTATCGTGGAGAGAGCTCATCAAACTTTAAAAAATACTCTTAATAAACTTAGCTCACAAGAGACACTATTTCCCCTTAAGGGAAACCACAAAGCTCTGCTTTCTCATGCCCTATTCGTATTAAATTTTTTGACATTGGACGCTTTTGGAAAATCTGCGGCTGAGCGACACTGGCACCCAGAAACCAAACAAGGATATGCGCAGGCCCTTTGGAAAGATCCAATTACTGGAATATGGAGTGGTCCTGATCCAGTTATAATCTGGGGAAAGGGATCTGCATGTATTTATGACTCCAAGGAAAATGGGGCTCATTGGCTACCAGAAAGACTGATTAAGCCTTACTCTACACAGATTGCCTCCCTAGATTAAGGAAAAAATAACTGTTATGTCCAGGACACAACCCTGAGACAAAATTCTCTCTTTTTCTTTCAGAAATGCCTCCAGCTTGGAAAATAAAGGGAGCCACGGACATCTCAATGGCAGGACCTGTTCGTCGCGAGCCTTGGAAGACCAAACCCCTGTTTCATCGTTTGCTTACTACTTTTTCCCCTTCCCCTCTCCTGCATCTCCAAGGAAAGCCCCCATGCTATTAAAAAGCTTACCTGGTGAATTTTCACAGTAACAGGGGAGGAGGTCTGGAAGGTTACTGCAAACCATGCTCCCTATTCCTGGTGGCCATCACTCACTCCTGACTTCTGTCAGCTGGCTGCAGGATTGGATTCTTGGGATATACCTACTATTAGCCAACACCAGTTAAATGGTACAGGGGTTCAAACGATTCCAAACTGCAATCAATTTCCTCATAGTCCTAAAACTACTTGGACAAGCCCTTGTGGGACATTCCATGATAATGACCCTGCTGTGATGACTGCCCCAGGCTGTGTTAGTCCTACAGCTCGTTGTAGGTTAGCACAATCTGACTTTTATGTCTGCCCTAAGGATGGTAGAAGCCGAGCCACGGCTGCTAGATGTGGGGGATTCGATACCTTCTTTTGTGCTCGATGGGGTTGTGAAACTACAGGGGCAGCTTACTGGAAACCAACTTCATCTTGGGACCTTATTTCAGTTACAAGGGGATACAGTAAGCCTAGCACGAATAGACATTTTTGCTTTAGCCCCTATACTGGGACAGCCTATAATCCAGGGCTATTATTACCTTTAAACATAACCTTCACCCGTCAGGGTAGGGCGAATCGAGAATGGCCCTCAGGAAAAACATGGGGACTCCGCTGGTATCTTGATGGTACAGATAAAGGAGTCATTTTCAAGATCTTGCTAACAATAGAAAACCTGTACCCAAAGTCGGTAGGACCCAATGTAGTTCTCTCTGACCAAAAAGTTCCCTTCAATCATGAAAAGGTGCCATCACCTCCTTCCCCCTCACCTCATCCTTGTCCCTTTCCCTACCATACAAGAACCGTGACTACCATCCTAGACTCCAGTAATGGCACTCTCCTTACTCCTTTTGGAGGAACAGGAGATAGATTGTTTAATTTGGTCCAGGGAGCTTATCTGGCCCTAAATGCCACAAATCCAAGCAGAACCTTGGGTTGCTGGCTCTGCCTTACCTCCAGTCCCCCTTATTATGAAGGAATCGCCTTTCAGTCTACTGCCAATAACCTTACTTCCCCAAGCAATAGGTGTCAGACTAAGCCACATAAACTAACACTCCCTGAAGTCTCAGGACAAGGTTCTTGTTTGGGCAAGATTCCATCAACCCATAGTCACCTCTGTAAACAAACTCTGACACCCTATAAGGGAAGCTATTATCTTGAAGCACCCAATGGGTCCTACTGGGCCTGTAACACAGGATTGACCCCTTGCATATCTGCTCAGATATTTGATGATTCCCATGAATTTTGTGTGATGGTCCAATTATGGCCTCGTGTCACTTATCATCAAGAAAGCTCAGTGATGGAATTCTTTGAGCAGAGAGGCAGATACACTCGAGAACCTGTGTCTATGACTATTGCCCTATTGTTAGGTATTGGAGGCATTGCTGCAGGAGTTGGTACAGGAACTGCTGCCCTCGTGCAGAGCAACCACCTTATGCAGTTACAAATGGCTATGACTACTGACCTAGAGGCCATAGAAAGATCCATTTCTGCCCTGGAGAAGTCTTTAACCTCGCTCTCTGAGGTTGTGTTACAAAATAGAAGAGGTCTGGATTTACTATTTTTAAAGGAGGGAGGTTTATGTGCAGCCTTGAAGGAAGAATGCTGCTTTTATGCTGATCACACTGGGGTAGTTAGAGAATCAATGGAGAAACTAAGAGAAAGATTAGCACAAAGAAAACGTGATTTTGAAAATCAAAACAATTGGTTTGAGGGCTGGCTAAAGGGGTCCCCTTGGCTTTCTACTCTGATCCCCACCCTCCTGGCCCCCTTGATCATTTTCCTTCTCCTCCTCACCTTTGGTCCTTGGGCTTTTCAACGACTAACACAATTCATCAAAAATCAGATCAATTCGGCCCTATCAAAAACTGTTTCAGTACATTACCATCAGACAAGAGGAAACTATTGAAACAGGTGAAAGGCTCAGGTTCAGTGGCCTATGAACCTAAAAACCCCTATAATTAAAAGCTAGAGAGTACTCAATGACGGGAATAGTATGGGGCCTGTGCTGGGAGCACAACGTACAGAGGTCGCCAGAGACCGGATCAACATAGAACGTTGCCAGACAGGACTGCACCCCATATAGCCTAAGACAGGGGCCCTCTCGATTTATGACCAAAGCCTGCTTTGGCCATTTTATAGAAAGAAGGGGGAATTGTCAGGAGCCAAGTAGCCTAACTGATTCTCATGGGAAAAAGCTGTGTACCCAATCTTCCGTTAACAGTTTCAATAGCAACCATTTTTCAACAAGACCACGATATGTACCTTTTGATCTACTCCCTGAAACATAATGGTTTGCTGTATGGTCCGTTGATCAGGCCCTGGAACAAAAAGACCTTTTCCTGAACCCTACCTTACCCTAACTTCCTCCTAGTGACTTTCCATACCCCTATCTACTTCTCCTAGCTCCTAGCATATATAAGCCTGATTCCCCTTGCAATAAACGAGACCTTGACGCAACTCAGACTGACTTTGTCTTCCTTTACACGCCTGGTCTCCTTTCTCTCTCACCCCCATTGATCTTTCAGGAGGTGCCTCCTCGGGTCTCATCAAATAACGTGGCGCGCAGGACGGGTCAAGATATGGCCCGTGTGTGTAGTAAACACAGTTCTTTTGTTCTGAGCAAGCTCACTGTTCGGACCCCATAGGAAACACAGTAGAATAGAAGAGTGCTCTTTTCTCAAAAGCAGAGTGTGTTTCTTGTAAGGCGAGCTAGCGTTTGTTTCCCAGTCCAAAATGGAGTTGAATCACATGCAGTTTCTGGTCCTACGAGCAAGGGATGTTTTATGGTAAGGAAAGTCACTATTGTGCTCCATTTGCCATAAACAGTGCAAATAGCAGTCACGTCTGTTCCCAGCAAGTACAGTGTATTGGATTGAAGAGGAGCTACTGTTCTTGTCAGTTTCCTAAGCAGAGTTGAAGTAGATATGGCCCGTGTGTGTAGGAAGCACAGTTCTTTTGTTCTGAGCAAGCTCACTGTTCTGGCCCTATAGACAACACAGAAGAGTAGAAGAGTGCTCTTTTCTCAGAAGCAGAGTGTGTTTCTTGTAAGGCGAGCTAGTGTTTGTTTCCCAGTCCTAAATGGAGTTGAATTACATGCAGTTTCTTGTTCTATGAGCAAGAGTTGTTTTCTGGTAAGAAGGGTCACTATTGCGGTCCTATTGCCATGCACAGTGCAAACAACACTCGCTACTGTTCTTTGCAAGTACAGTGTATTGGACAGAAGAGGAGTTACTGTTCTTGTCAGTTTCCTAAGCAGAGTTGAACTAGATATGGCCCGTGTGTGCAGGAAGCACAGTTCTTTTGTTCTGAGCAAGCTCACAGTTCAGACCCCATAGGAAACACCGTAGAGTAGAAGAGTGCTCTTTTCTCAAAAGCAGAGTGTATTTCTTGTAAGGCCAGCTAGCATTTGTTTCCCAGTTCTAAATCGAGTTTAATCACATGTAGTTTCTGATCTTAGGAGCAAGAGTTGTTTTCTGGTAAGAAGAGTCACTATTGCGCTCCCATTGTCATACACAGGGCAAATAGCACTGGCGTCTGTTCCCAGCATGTACAGTGTATTGGACTGAAGAGGATCTACTGTTCTTGTCAGTTTCCTAAGCAGAGTTGAACTAGATATGGCCCGTGTGTGTAGGAAGCACAATTCTTTTGTTCTGAGCAAGCTCACTGTTTTGGCCCTATAGGAAACAATGTAGAGTAGAAGAGTGCTCTTTTCTCAAAAGCAGAGTGTGTTTCTTGTAAGGCGAGCTAGCTTTTGTTTCCCAGTCCTAAATGGAGTTGAATCACATGCAGTTTCTGGTCCTACGAGCAAGAGTAGTTTTCTAGTAAGAAGAGTCACTATTGCGCTCCCTTTGTCATACACAGGGCAAATAGCACTCGCATCTGTTCCCAGGATATACAGTGTATTGGACTGAAGACGATCTCCTGTTCTTGTCAGTTTCCTAAGCAAAGTTGAACTAGATATGGCCCGTGTGTGCAGGAAGTACACTTCTTTTGTTCTGAGCAAGCTCACTCTTCTGGCCCTATAAGAAACACAGGAGAGTAGAAGAGTGCTCTTTTGCAAAAGCAGAATGTGTTTCTTGTAAGGCGAGCTAGCGTTTGTTTCCCAGTCCTAAATGGAGTTCAATCACATGCAGTTTCTGGTCCTATGAGCTAGAGTTGTTTTATGGTAAGAAGAGTCACTATTGCGCTCCCATTGTCATACACAGGGCAAATAGCACTGGCGTCTGTTCCCAGCATGTAAAGTGTATTGGACTGAAGAGGATCTACTCTTTTTGTCAGTTTCCTAAGCAGAGTTGAACGAGATATGGCCCGTGTGTTTAGGAAGCACAGTTCTTTTGTTCTGAGCTAGCTCACTCTTCTGGCCTATAGGAAACACAGTAGAGTAGAAGAGTGCTCTTTTCTCAAAAGCAGAGTGTGTTTTTTGTAAGGCGAGCTTGCGTTTGTTTCCCAGTCCTAAAGGGAGTTGAATCACATGCAGTTTCTAGTCCTATGGGCAAGAGTTGTTTTCTGGAAAGGAAAGTCACTATTGTGCTCCCTTTGCCATACACAGTGCAAATAGCACTCGCGTCTGTTCCCAGAAAGTGCAGTGTATTGGACTGAAGAGGAGCTACTGTTCTTGTCAGTTTCCTAAGCAGAGTTGAACTAGATATGGCCCGTGTGTGTAGGAAGCACAGTTCTTTTGTTCTGAGCAAGCTCACTGTTCTGGCCCTATAGGAAACACAGTAGAGTAGAAGTGTGCTCTTTTCTCCAAAGCAGAGTGTGTTTCTTCTAAGGCAAACTAGCGTTTGTTTCCAAGTCCTAAATGGAGTTGAATCACATGCAGTTTCTGGTCCTACAAGAAAGAGTTGTTTTCTGGTAAGAAGAGTCACTATAGAGCTCCCATTACCATACACAGAGTAAATAGCTCTCGCGTCTGTCTCAGCATGTACAGTGTATTGCACTGAAGAGGATCTACTGTTCTTGTCAGTTACCTAAGCAGAGTTGAACTAGATATGGCCCGTGTGTGTAGGAAGCACAGTTCTTTTGTTCTGAGCAAGCTCACTGTTCGGACCCCATAGGAAACACAGTAGAATAGAAGAGTGCTCTTTTCTCAAAAGCAGAGTGTGTTTCTTGTAAGGCTAGCTAGTGTTTGTTTCCCAGTCAGAAACAGATTTGAATCTCATGAGTTTCTGGTCCTACGAGCAAGAGTTGTTTTCTGGTAAGAGGAGTCACTATTTTGCTCCCATTGCCATACACAGTGCAAATAGGACTCGCGTCTGTTCCCAGCACGTACAGTGTATTGCACTGAAGAGGATCTACTGTTCTTGTCAGTTACCTAAGCAGAGTTGAACTAGATATGGCCCGTGTGTGTAGGAAGCACAGTTCTTTTGTTCTGAGCAAGCTCACTGTTCGGACCCCATAGGAAACACAGTAGAATAGAAGAGTGCTCTTTTCTCAAAAGCAGAGTGTGTTTCTTGTAAGGCGAGCTAACGTTTGTTTCCCAGTCCGAAATGGAGTTGAATCACATGCAGTTTCTGCTCCTACGAGCAAGGGATGTTTTCTGGTAAGGAAAGTCACTATTGTGCTCCCTTTGCCATAAACAGTGCAAATAGCAGTCACGTCTGTTCCCAGCAAGTACAGTGTATTGGACTGAAGAGGAGCTACTGTTCTTGTCAGTTTCCTAAGCAGAGTTGAACTAGATATGGCCCTTGTGTGTAGGAAGCACAGTTCTTTTGTTCTGAGCAAGCTCACTGTTCTGGCCCTATAGAAAACACAGAAGAGTAGAAGTGTGCTCTTTTCTCAGAAGCAGAGTTTGTTTCTTGTAAGGCGAGCTAGCGTTTGTTTCCCAGTCCTAAATGTAGTTGAATTTCATGCAGTTTCTTGTCCTATGAGCAAGAGTTGTTTTCTGGTAAGAAAAGTCACTATTGCGCTCCCATTGCCATACACAGTGCAAACAACACTCGCTACTGTTCTTTGAAAGTACAGTGTATTGGACAGAAGAGGAGCTACTGTTCTTGTCAGTTTGCTAAGCAGAGTTGAACTAGATATGGCCCGTGTGTGTAGGAAGCACAGTTCTTTTGTTCTGAGCAAGCTCACTGTTCAGACCCCATAGGAAACACAGCAGAGTAGAAGAGTGCTATTTTCTCAAAAGCAGAGTGTGTTTCTTGTAAGGCTAGCTAGTGTTTTTTTCCCTGTCAGAAACAGATTTGAATCTCATGCCATTTCTGGTCCTATGAGCAAGAGTTGTTTTCTAGTAAGAAGAGTCACTATTGTGCTACCTTTGCCATACACAGTGCAAATAGCACTCGCGTCTGTTCCCAGCAAGTACAGTGTATTGGACAGAAGAGGAGATACTGTTCTTGTCAGTTTCCTAAGCAGAGTTGAACTAGATATGGCCCGTGTGTGTGAAGCACAAATCTTTTGTTCTGAGCAAGCTCACTCTTCTGGCCCTATAGGAAACACAGAAGAGTAGAAGAGTGCTCTTTTCTCAAAAACAGAGTGTGTTTCTTGGAAGGAGAGCTAGCGTTTGTTTCCCAGGCCTAAATGGAATTCAATCACATGCAGTTTCTGGTCCTACGAGCAAGAGTTGTTTTCTGGTAAGAAGAGTCACTATTGCGCTGCCATTGCCACACACAGTGCAAATAGCACTCGTGTCTGCTCCCAAAAAGTACAGTGTATTGGACTGAAGAGGAGCTACTGTTCTTGTCAGTTTCCTAAGCAGAGTTGAACTAGATATAGCCCGTGTGTGTAGGAAGCACAGTTCTTTTGTTCTGAGCAAGCTCACTGTTCTGGCCCTATAGGAAACACAGTAGAGTAGAAGAATGCTCTTTTCTCAAAAGCAGAGCGTGTTTCTTGTAAGGAGAGCTAGCGTTTGTTTCCCAGTCCTAAATGGAGTTGAATCACATGCAGTTTTTGGTCCTAAGAGCAATGGATGTTTTCTGGTAAGGAAAGTCACTATTGTGCTCTCTTTGCCATACACTGTTCAAATAGCACTCGCGTCTGTTCCCAGCAAGTACAGTGTATTGGACTGTAGAGGAGCTACTGTTCTTGTCAGTTTCCTAAGCAGAGTTGAACTAGATATGGCCCGTGTGTGTAGGAAGCACAGGTCTTTTGTTCTGAGCAAGCTCACTGTTCGGACCACATAGGAAACACAGTAGAATAGAAGAGTGCTCTTTTCTCAAAAACAGAGTGTGTTTCTTGTAAGGCGAGCTAGCATTTGTTTCCCAGTCCTAAATGGACTTGAATCACATGCAGTTTCTACGAGCAAGAATTGTTTTCTGGTAAGAAGAGTCACTATTGTGCTCCCATTGACATACACAGGGCAAATAGCACTCGCGTCTGTTTCCAGCAAGTACAGTGTATTAGACAGAAGAGGAGCTACTGTTCTTGTCAGTTTCTTAAGCAGAGTTGAAGTAGATATGTCCCATGTGTGTGAAGCACAGTTCTTTCGTTCTGAGCAAGCTCAATTTTCGGACACCATAGTAAACACAGTAGCGTAGAAGAGTGCTCTTTTCTCAAAAGCAGAGTGTGTTTCTTGTAAGGTGAGCTAGCGTTTGTTTCCCATTCCTAAATGGAGTTGAATCACATGCAGTTTTTGGTCCTACGAGCACGGGATGTTTTCTTGTAAGGAAAGTCACTATTGTGCTCCCTTTGCCATACACAGTTCAAATAGCCCTCGCGTCTTTTCCCAGCAAGTACAGTGTATTGGACTGAAGAGGAGCTAATGTTCTTCTCAGTTTACTAAGCAGAGTTGAACTAGATATGGCCCGTGTGTGTAGGAAGCACAGTTCTTTTGTTCTGAGCAAGCTCACTGTTCGGACCCCATAGGAAACACAGTAGAATAGAAGAGTGCTCTTTTCTCAAAAGCAGAGTGTGTTTCTTGGAAGGCGAGCTAGCGTTTGTTTCCCAGTCCTAAATGGAGTTGAATCACATGCAGTTTCTGGTCCTACGAGCAAGAGTTGTTTTCTGGTAAGAAGAGTCACTATTGTGCTACCATTGCCATACACAGTGCAAATAGCACTCGTGTCTGTTCCCAGCAATACAGTGTATTGGACAGAAGAGGAGCTACTGTTCTTGTCAGTTTCCTAAGCAGAGTTGAACTAGATATGGCCCGTGTGTGTGAAGCACAAATCTTTTGTTCTGAGCAAGCTCACTGTTCTGGCCCTATAGGAAACACAGAAGAGTAGAAGAGTGCTCTTTTCTCAAAAACAGAGTGTGTTTCTTGTAAGGAGAGCTAGCGTTTGTTTCCCAGGCCTAAATGGAATTCAATCACATGCAGTTTCTGGTCCTATGAGCAAGAGTTGTTTTGTGGTAAGAAGAGTCACTATTGCGCTCCCATTGCCACACACAGTGCAAAGAGCACTCGTGTCTGCTCCCAAAAAGTACAGTGTATTGGACTGAAGAGGAGCTACTGTTCTTGTCAGTTTCCTAAGCAGAGTTGAACTAGATATAGCCCGTGTGTGTAGGAAGCACAGTTCTTTTGTTCTGAGCAAGCTCACTGTTCTGGCCTATAGAAAACACAGTAGAGTAGAAGAGTGCTCTTTTCTCAAAAGCAGAGTGTGTTTCTTCTAAGGCGAGCTAGCGTTTGTTTCCCAGTCCTAAATGGAGTTGAATCACTTGCAGTTTCTGGTCCTACGAGCAAGAGTTGTTTTCTGGTAAGAAGAGTCACTATTGCGCTCCCATTGCCATACACAGTGCAAATAGCACTGGCGTCTGTACCCAGCATGTACAGTGTATTGGACTGAAGAGGATCTACTGTTCTTGTCAGTATTCTAAGCAGAATTGAACTAGATATGGCCCGTTTGTGTAGGAAGCACAGTTCTTTTGTTCTGAGCAAGCTCACTTTTCTGGCCCTATAGGAAACACAGTAGAGTAGAAGAGTGCTCTTTAATCAAAAGCAGAGTGTGTTTCTTGTAAGGCGAGCTAGCGTTTGTTTCCCAGTCCTAAATGGAGTTGAATCACATGCAGTTTCTGGTCCTACGAGCAAGAGTTGTTTTCTGGTAATAAGAGTCACTATTGCGCTCCCATTGTCATACTCAGGGCAAATAGCACTGGCCTCTCTTCCCAGCATGTACAGTGTATTGGACTGAAGAGGATCTACTGTTCTTGTCAGGTTCCTAAGCAGAATTGAACTAGATATGGCTCATGTGTGTAGGAAGCACAGTTCTTTTGTACTCAGCAAGCTCACTCTTCTGGCCCTATAGGAAACACAGTAGAGTAGAAGAGTGCTCTTTTCTCAAAAGCAGAGTGTGTTTCTTGTAAGGCGAGCTAGCGTTTGTTTCCCAGTCCTAAATGGAGTTGAATCACATGCAGTTTCTGGTATGACGAGCAAGAGTTGCTTTCTGGTAATAAGAGTCACTATTGCGCTCCCATTGCCATACACAGCAAATAGCACTGGCTTCTGTACCCAGCATGTACAGTGAATTGGACTGAAGAGGATCTACTGTTCCTTTCAGGTTCCTAAGCAGAGTTGAACTAGATATGGCGCGTGTGTGGAAGAAGCACAGTTCTTTTGTTCTGAACAAGCTCACTGTTCAGACCCCATAGGAAACACAGTAGAGTAGAAGAGTGCATTTTTCTCAAAGGCCGAGTGTGTTTCTTGTAAGGCAAGCTAGCATTTGTTTCCCAGTCCTAAATGGAGTTGAAATACACATGAAGTTTCTGGTCCTACCAGCAAGAGTTGTTTTCTGGTAAGAAGAGTCACTATTGCGCTCCCTTTGCCATACACAGTGCATATAGCCCTCGCGTCTGTTCCCAGCAAGTGCAGTGTATTGGACTGAAGAGGAGCTACTGTTCTTGTCAGTTTCCTAAGCAGAGTTGAACTAGATATGGCCCATGTGTGTAGGAAGCACAGTTCTTTTGTACTCAGCAAGCTCACTGTTCTGGCCCTTTAGGAAACACAGTAGAGTAGAAGAGTGCTCTTTCCTCAAAAGCAGACTGTGTTTTTTGTAAGGCGAGCTAGCGTTTGTTTCCCAGTCCTAAATGGAGTTGAATCACATGCAGTTTCCGTTCCTATGAGCAAGAGTTGTTTTCTGGTAAGGAAAGTCACTATTGCGCTCCCATTGCCATACACAGTGCAAATAGCACTCACGTCTGTTCCCAGCAAGTACAGTGTATTGGACTGAAGAGGAGCTACTGTTCTTGTCAGTTTCCTAAGCAGAATTGAACTAGATATGGCCCGTGTGTGCAGGAAGCACAGTTCTTTTGTTCTGAGCAAGCTCACTGTTTGGACCCCATAGGAAACACAGTAGAGTAGAAGAGTGCTCTTTTCTCAAAAGCAGAGTGTGTTTCTTGTAAGGCGAGCTAGCGTTTGTTTCCCAGTCCTAAATGGAGTTGAATCACATGCAGTTTCTGGTCCTACGAGCAAGAGTTGTTTTCTGGTAAGAATAGTCACTATTGTGCTCCCATTGCCATACACAGTGCAAATAGCACTGGCGTCTGTACCCAGCATGTACAGTGTATTGGACTGAAGAGGATCTACTGTTCTTGTCAGTTTCCTAAGCAGAGTTGAACTAGATATGGCCGTGTGTGTGAAGCACAAATCTTTTGTTCTGAGCAAGCTCACTGTTCTGGCCCTATAGGAAACACAGTAGAGTAGAAGAGTGCTCTTTAATCAAAAGCAGAGTGTGTTTCTTATAAGGAGAGCTAGCGTTTGTTTCCCAGGTCTAAATGGAATTCAATTACATGCAGTTTCTGGTCCTACGAGCAAGAGTTGTTTTCTGGTAAGAAGAGTCACTATTGCGCTGCCATTGCCACACACAGTGCAAATAGCACTCGTGTCTGCTCCCAACAAGTACAGTGTATTGGACTGAAGAGGAGCTACTGTTCTTGTGAGTTTCCTAAGCAGAGTTGAACTAGATATAGCCCGTGTGTGTAGGAAGCACAGTTCTTTTGTTCTGAGCAAGCTCACTGTTCTGGCCCTATAGGAAACACAGTAGAGTAGAAGAATGCTCTTTTCTCAAAAGCAGAGCGTGTTTCTTGTAAGGAGAGCTAGCGTTTGTTTCCCAGTCCAAAATGGAGTTGAATCACATGCAGTTTTTGGTCCTAAGAGCAATGGATGTTTTCTGGTAAGGAAAGTCACTATTGTGCTCTCTTTGCCATACACTGTTCAAATAGCACTCGCGTCTGTTCCCAGCAAGTACAGTGTATTGGACTGAAGAGGAGCTACTGTTCTTGTCAGTTTCCTTAGCAGAATTGAACTAGATATGGCCCGTGTGTGTAGGAAGCACAGGTCTTTTGTTCTGAGCAAGCTCACTGTTTGGACCCCATAGGAAACACAGTAGAGTAGAAGAGTGCTCTTTTCTCAAAAGCAGAGTGTGTTTCTTGTAAGGCGAGCTAGCGTTTGTTTCCCAGTCCTAAATGGAGTTGAATCACATGCAGTTTCTGGTCATATGAGCAAGAGTTGCTTTCTGGTAAGAAGAGTCACGATTGCGCTCCCATTGCCATACACAGTGCAAATAGCACTGGCGTCTGTACCCAGCATGTACAGTGTATTGGACTGAAGAGGATCTACTGTTCTTTTCAGTTTCCTAAGCAGAGTTGAACTAGATATGGCCCGTGTGTGGAGGAAGCACAGTTCTTTTGTTCTGAGCAAGCTCACTGTCTCGACCCCATAGGAAACACAGTAGAGTAGAAGAGTGCTCTTTTCTCAAAAGCAGAGTCTGTTTCTTGTAAGGCGAGCTAGCATTTGTTTCCCAGTCCTAAATGGAGTTGAAATACACATGAAGTTTCTGGTCCTACGAGCAAGAGTTGTTTTCTGGTAAGAAGAGTCACTATTGCGCTCCCTTTGCCATACACAGTGCATATAGTCCTCTCGTCTGTTCCCAGCAAGTACAGTGTATTGGACTGAAGAGGAGCTACTGTTCTTGTCAGTTTCCTAAGCAGAGTTGAACTAGATATGGCCCATGTGTGTAGGAAGCACAGTTCTTTTGTACTCAGCAAGCTCACTGTTCTGGCCCTTTAGGAAACACAGTAGAGTAGAAGAGTGCTCTTTCCTCAAAAGCAGACTGTGTTTTTTGTAAGGCGAGCTAGCGTTTGTTTCGCAGTCCTAAATGGAGTTGAATCACATGCAGTTTCTGGTCCTACGAGAAAGAGTGTTTTCTTTTAATAAGAGTCACTCTTGTGCTCCCATTGTCATACTCAGGGCAAATAGCACTGGCCTCTGTTCCCAGCATGTACAGTGTATTGGACTGAAGAGGATCTACTGTTCTTGTCAGGTTCCTAAGCAGAGTTGAACTAGATATGGCCCATGTGTGTAGGAAGCACAGTTCTTTTGTACTCAGCAAGCTCAATGTTCTGGCACTATAGGAAACACAGTAGAGTACAAGAGTGCTCTTTAATCAAAAGCAAAGTGTGTTTCTTGTAAGGCGAGCTAGCATTTGTTTCCCAGTTATAAATGGAGCTGAATCACATGCAGTTTCCGTTCCTACGAGCAAGAGTTGTTTTCTGGTAAGGAAAGTCACTATTGCGCTCCCATTGCCATTCACAGTGCAAATAGCATTCGTGTCTGTTCCCAGCAAGTACAGTGTATTGGACTGAAGAGGAGATACTGTTCTTGTCAGTTTCCTAAGCAGAATTGAACTAGATATGGCCCGTGTTTGTAGGAAGCACAGTTTCTTTGTTGTGAGCAAGCTCACTGTTTGGACACCATAGGAAACAAAGTAGAGTAGAAGAGTGCTCTTTTCTCGAAAGCAGAGTGTGTTTCTTGTAAGGCGAGCTAGCGTTTGTTTCCCAGTCCTAAATGGAGTTGAATCACATGCAGTTTCTGGTCCTATGAGCAAGAGTTGTTTTCTGGTAAGAAGAGTCACTATTGCGCTCCCATTGCCATACACAGTGCAAATAGCACTGGCGACTGTACCCAGCATGTACAGCGTATTGGACTTAAGAGGATCTACTGTTCTTGTCAGTTTTCTAAGCAGAGTTGAACTAGATATGGCCCGTGTGTGTAGGAAGCACAGTTCATTTGTTCTGAGCAAGCTCACTGTTCAGACCCCATAGGAAACACAGTAGAGTAGAACAGTGCTCTTTTCTCAAAAGCAGAGTGTGTTTCTTGTAAGGCGAGCTAGGGTTTGTTTCCCAGTCCTAAATGGTGTTGAATCACATGCATTTACTGGTCCTACAAGCAAGAGTTGAAATACACATGCAGTTTCTGGTCCTACGAGCAAGAGTTGTTTTCTGGTAAGGAAAGTCACTATTGCGCTCCCATTGACATACACAGTGCAAATAGCCCTCGCGTATGTTCCCAGCAAGTACAGTGTATTGGACTGAAGAGGAGCTACTGTTCTTGTCAGTTTCCTAAGCAGAGTTGAACTAGATATGGCCCGTGTGTGTAGGAAGCACAGTTCTTTTGTTCTGAGCAAGCTCACTGTTCTGGCCCTATAGGAAACACAGTAGTGTAGAAGAGTGCTCTTTTCTCAAAAGCAGAGTGAGTTTCTTGTAAGGCGAGCTAGCGTTTGTTTACCAGTCTATTGGACTGAAGAGGTTCTACTGTTCTTGTCAGTTTCTTAAGCAGAATTGAACAAGATATGCCCGTGTGTGTAGGAAGCACAGTTCTTTTGTTCTGAGCAGGCTCACATTTCGAACCACATAGCAAACACAGTAGAGTAAGAGTGCATTTTTCTCAAAAGCAGAGTGTGTTACTTGTAAGGCGAGCTAGCATTTGTTTCCCAGTCCTAAATGGAGATGAAATACACATGCAGTTTCTGGTCCTAGGAGCAAGAGTTGTTTTCTGGTAAGAAGAGTCACTATTGCGCTCCCATTGCCATACATATTACAAATAACACTCGCGTCTGTTTCCAGCAAGTACAGTGTATTGGTCTGAAGAGGAGCTACTGTTCTTGTCAGTTTCCTAAGCAAAGTTGAACTAGATAAGGCCCATGTGTGTAGGAAGCACAGTTCTTTTGTTCTGAGCAAGCTCACTGTTCGAACCCCATAGGAAACACAGTAGAGAGAAGAGTGCTCTTTTCTCAAAAGCAGAGTGTGTTTCTTGTAAGGCGAGCTACTGTTTGTTTCCCAGTCCTAAATGGAGTTGAGTCACATGCAGTTTCCGTTCCTATGAGCAAGAGTTGTTTTCTGGTAAGGAAAGTCACTATTGCGCTCCCATTGCCATACACAGTGCAAATAGCACTCGCGTCTGTTCCCAGCAAGTACAGTGTATTGGACTGAAGAGGAGCTACTGTTCTTGTCAGTTTCCTAAGCAGAATTGAACTAGATATGGCCCGTGTGTGTAGGAAGCACAGTTCTTTTGTTCTGAGCAAGCTCACTGTTTGGACCCCATAGGAAACACAGTAGAGTAGAAGAGTGCTCTTTTCTCAAAAGCAGAGTGTGTTTCTTGTAAGGCGAGCTAGCGTTTGTTTCCCAGTCCTAAATGGAGTTGAATCACATGCAGTTTCTGGTCCTACGAGCAAGAGTTGTTTTCTGGTAAGAAGAGTCACTATTGTGCTCCCATTGCCATACACTGGGCAAATAGCACTGGCGTCTGTACCCAGCATATACAGTGTATTGGACTGAAGAGGATCTACTGTTCTTGTCAGTCTTCTTAGCAGAATTGAACTAGATATGGCCCGTGTGTGTAGGAAGCACAGTTCTTTTGTTCTCAGCAAGCTCACTGTTCTAGCCCTATAGGAAACACAGTAGAGTAGAAGAGTGCTCTTTTCTCAAAAGCAGAGTGTGTTTCTTGTAAGGCGAACTAGCGTTTGTTTCCCAGTCCTAAATGGTGTTGAATCACATACAGTTTCTGGTCCTATGAGCAAGAGTTTTTTCTGGTAATAAGAGTCACTATTGTGCTCCCATTGTCATACACAGGGCAAAGAGCACTGGTCTCTGTTCCCAGCATGTACAGTGTATTGGACTGAAGATGATCTACTGTTCTTGTCAGGTTCCTAAGCAGAGTTGAACTAGATATGGCCCATGTGTGTAGGAAGCACAGTTCTTTTGTACTCAGCAAGCTCACTGTTCTGGCCCTATAGGAAACACAATAGAGTAGAAGAGTGCTCATTCCTCAAAAGCAGAGTGTGTTTTTTGTAAGGCGAGCTAGCGTTTGTTTCGCAGTCCTAAATGGAGTTGAATCACATGCAGTTTCCGTTCCTACTTGCAAGAGTTGTTTTCTGGTAAGGAAAGTCACTATTGCGCTCCCATTGCCATACACAGTGCAAATAGCACTCGCGTCTGTTCCCAGCAAGTACAGTGTATTGGACTGAAGAGGAGCTACTGTTCTTGTAAGTTTCCTAAGCTGAATTGAACTAGATATGGCCCTTGTATGTAGGAAGCACAGTTCTTTTGTTCTGAGCAAGCTCACTGTTCTGGCCCTATAGGAAACACAGTAGAGTAGAAGAGTGCTCTTTGCTCAAAAGCAGAGTGTGTTTCTTGTAAGGCGAGCTAGCATTTGTTTCCCAGTCCTAAATGGAGTTGAATCACATGCAGTTTCTGGTCCTACGAGCAAGAGTTGTTTTCTGGTAAAAAGAGTCACTATTGCGCTCCCATTGCCATACACAGTGCAAATAGCACTGGCGTCTGTACCCAGGTTGTACAGCGTATTGGACTGAAGAGGATCTACTGTTCTTGTCAGTTTCCTAAGCAGAGTTTAACTAGATATGGCCCGTGTGTGTAGGAAGCACAGTTCTTTTGTTCTGAGCAAGCTCACATTTCTAACCCTATAGGAAACACAGTAGAGTAGAAGAGTGCATTTTTCTCAAAAGCAGAGTGTGTTTCTTGTAAGGCGAGCTAGCGTTTGTTTCCCAGTCCTAAATGGAGTTAAATCACATGCAGTTTCTGGTCCTACGAGCAAGAGTTATTTTCTGGTAAGAAGAGTCACTATTGCGCTCCCATTGCCATACATAGTACAAATAACACTCGCGTCTGTTTCCAGCAAGTACAGTGTATTGGTCTGAAGAGGAGCTACTGTTCCTGTCAGTTTCCAAAGCAGAGTTGAACTAGATAAGGCCCGTGTGTGTAGGAAGCACAGTTCTTTTGTTCTGAACAAGCTCACTGTTCGAACCCCATAGAAAACACAGTAGAGAGAAGAGTGCTCTTTTCCAAAAAGCAGAGTGTGTTTTTTGTAAGGTGAACTACCGTTTGTTTCCCAGTCCTAAATGGAGTTGAAATACACATGCAGTTTCTGGTCCTACGAGCAAGAGTTGTTTTCTGGTTAGAAGAGTCACAATTGAGCTTCCTTTGCCATACACAATGCAAATAGCCCTTGCGTCTGTTCCCAGCAATTACAGTGTATTGGAATGAAGAGGAGCTACTGTTCTTGTCAGTTTCCTAAGCAGAGTTGAACTAGATATGGCCCGTGTGTGTAGGAAGCACCGTTCTTTGTTCTCAGCAAGCTCACTGTTCGGACCCCATAGAAAACACAGTAGAGTAGAAGAGTGCTCTTTTCTCAAAAGCAGAGTGTGTTTCTTGTAAGGCGAGCTAGCGTTTGTTACCCAGATCTAAATTGAGTTGAATCACATGCAGTTTCTGGTCCTAAGAGCAAGAGTTGTTTTCTGGTAAGAACAGTCACTATTGTGCTCCCATTGCCATACACTGTGCAAATAGCACTCGCGTCTGTTCCCAGCAAGTACAGTGTATTAGACAGAAGAGGAGCTACTGTTCTTGTCAGTTTCTTAAGCAGAGTTGAAGTAGATATGTCCCGTGTGTGTGAAGCACAGTTCTTTTGTTCTGAGAAAGCTCAATTTTCGGACACCATAGTAAACACAGTAGCGTAGAAGAGTGCTCTTTTCTCAAAAGCAGAGTGTGTTTCTTGTAAGGTGAGCTAGCGTTTGTTTCCCATTCCTAAATGGAGTTGAATCACATGCAGTTTTTGGTCCTACGAGCACGGGATGTTTTCTTGTAAGGAAAGTCACTATTGCCCTCCCATTGCCACACACAGTGCAAATAGCACTCGTGTCTGCTCCCAAAAATTACAGTGTATTGGACTGAAGAGGAGCTACTGTTCTTGTCAGTTTCCTAAACAGAGTTGAACTAGATATGGCCCGTGTGTGTAGGAAGTACAGTTCTTTTGTTCTGAGCAAGCTCACTGTTCAGACCCCATAGGAAACACAGTAGAGTAGAAGAGTGCTATTTTCTCAAAAGCAGAGTGTGTTTCTTGTAAGGCTAGCTAGTGTTTTTTTCCCTGTCAGAAACAGATTTGAATCTCATGCCTTTTCTGGTCCTATGAGCAAGAGTTGTTTTCTGGTAAGAAGAGTCACTATTGTGCTACCATTGCCATACACAGTGCAAATAGCACTCGCGTCTGTTCCCAGCAAGTACAGTGTATTGGACAGAAGAGGAGCTACTGTTCTTGTCAGTTTCCTAAGCAGAGTTGAACTAGATATGGCCCGTGTGTGTGAAGCACAAATCTTTCTTCTGAGCAAGCTCACTCTTCTGGCCCTATAGGAAACACAGAAGAGTAGAAGAGTGCTCTTTTCTCAGAAACAGAGTGTGTTTCTTGTAAGGAGAGCTAGCGTTTGTTTCCCAGGCCTAAATGGAATTCAATCACATGCAGTTTCTGGTCCTACGAGCAAGAGTTGTTTTCTGGTAAGAAGAGTCACTATTGTGCTCCCGTTGCCACACACAGTGCAAATAGCACTCGTGTCTGCTCCCAAAAAGTACGGTGTATTGGACTGAAGAGGAGCTACTGTTCTTGTCAATTTCCTAAGCAGAGTTGAACTAGATATAGCCCGTGTGTGTAGGAAGCACAGTTCTTTTGTTCTGAGCAAGCTCACTGTTCTGGCCCTATAGGAAACACAGTAGAGTAGAACAATGCTCTTTTCTCAAAAGCAGAGCGTGTTTCTTGTAAGGAGAGCTAGCGTTTGTTTCCCAGTCCTAAGTGGAGTTGAATCACATGCAGTTTTTGGTCCTAAGTGCAATGGATGTTTTCTGGTAAGGAAAGTCACTATTGTGCTCTCTTTGCCATACACTGTTCAAATAGCACTCGCGTCTGTTCCCATCAAGTACAGTGTATTGGATTGTAGAGGAGCTACTGTTCTTGTCAGTTTCCTAAGCAGAGTTGAACTAGATATGGCCCGTGTGTGTAGGAAGCACAGGTCTTTTGTTCTGAGCAAGCTCACTGTTCGGACCACATAGGAAACACAGTAGAATAGAAGAGTGCTCTTTTCTCAAAAGCAGAGTATGTTTCTTGTAAGGCGAGCTAGCATTTGTTTCCCAGTCCTAAATGGACTTAAATCACATGCAGTTTCTACGAGCAAGAATTGTTTTCTGGTAAGAAGAGTCACTATTGCGCTCCCATTGACATACACAGGGCAAATAGCACTCGCGTCTGTTCCCAGCAAGTACAGTGTATTAGACAGAAGAGGAGCTACTGTTCTTGTCAGTTTCTTAAGCAGAGTTGAAGTAGATATGTCCCGTGTGTGTGAAGCACAGTTCTTCTGTTCTGAGCAAGCTCAATTTTCGGACACCATAGTAAACACAGTAGCGTAGAAGAGTGCTCTTTTCTCAAAAGCAGAATGTGTTTCTTGTAAGGTGAGCTAGCGTTTGTTTCCCATTCCTAAATGGAGTTGAATCACATGCAGTTTTTGGTCCTACGAGCAAGGGATGTTTTCTTGTAAGGAAAGTCACTATTGCGCTCCCTTTGCCATACACAGTTCAAATAGCCCTCACGTCTTTTCCCAGCAAGTACAGTGTATTGGACTGAAGAGGAGCTAATGTTCTTCTCAGTTTACTAAGCAGAGTTGAACTAGATATGGCCCGTGTGTGTAGGAAGCACAGTTCTTTTGTTCTGAGCAAGCTCACTGTTCGGACCCCATAGGAAACACAGTAGAATAGAAGAGTGCTCTTTTCTCAAAAGCAGAGTGTGTTTCTTGGAAGGCAAGCTAGCGTTTGTTTCCCAGTCCTAAATGGAGTTGAATCACATGCAGTTTCTGGTCCTACGAGCAAGAGTTGTTTTCTGGTAAGAAGAGTCACTATTGTGCTACCATTGCCATACACAGTGCAAATAGCACTCGCGTCTGTTCCCAGCAAGTACAGTGTATTGGACAGAAGAAGAGCTACTGTTCTTGTCAGTTTCCTAAGCAGAGTTGAACTAGATATGGCCCGTGTGTGTAGGAAGCACCGTTCTTTGTTCTCAGCAAGCTCACTGTTCGGACCCCATAGAAAACACAGTAGAGTAGAAGAGTGCTCTTTTCTCAAAAGCAGAGTGTGTTTCTTGTAAGGCGAGCTAGCGTTTGTTACCCAGATCTAAATTGAGTTGAATCACATGCAGTTTCTGGTCCTAAGAGCAAGAGTTGTTTTCTGGTAAGAAGAGTCACTATTGTGCTCCCATTGCCATACACTGTGCAAATAGCACTCGCGTCTGTTCCCAGCAAGTACAGTGTATTAGACAGAAGAGGAGCTACTGTTCTTGTCAGTTTCTTAAGCAGAGTTGAAGTAGATATGTCCCGTGTGTGTGAAGCACAGTTCTTTTGTTCTGAGCAAGCTCAATTTTCGGACACCATAGTAAACACAGTAGCGTAGAAGAGTGCTCTTTTCTCAAAAGCAGAGTGTGTTTCTTGTAAGGTGAGCTAGCGTTTGTTTCCCATTCCTAAATGGAGTTGAATCACATGCAGTTTTTGGTCCTATGAGCACGGGATGTTTTCTTGTAAGGAAAGTCACTATTGTGCTCCCTTTGTCATACACAGTTCAAATAGACCTCGCGTCTTTTCCCAGCAAGTACAGTGTATTGGACTGAAGAGGAGCTAATGTTCTTCTCAGTTTACTAAGCAGAGTTGAACTAGATATGGCCCGTGTGTGTAGGAAGCACAGTTCTTTGGTCTGAGCAAGCTCACTGTTCGGACCCCATAGGAAACACAGTAGAATAGAAGAGTGCTCTTTTCTCAAAAGCAGAGTGTGTTTCTTGGAAGGCGAGCTAGCGTTTGTTTCCCAGTCCTAAATGGAGTTGAATCACATGCAGTTTCTGGTCCTACGAGCAAGGGATGTTTTCTGGTAAGGAAAGTCACTATTGCGCTCCCTTTGCCATACACAGTTCAAATAGCACTCGCGTCTTTTCCCAGCAAGTACAGTGTATTTGACTGAAGAGGAGCTACTGTTCTTCTCAGTTTCCTAAGCAGAGTTGAACTAGATATGGCCTGTGTATGTAGGAAGCACAGTTCTTTGGTTCTGAGCAAGCTCACTCTTCTGGCCTATAGAAAACACAGTAGAGTAGAAGAGTGCTCTTTTCTCAAAAGCAGAGTGTGTTTCTTCTAAGGCGAGCTAGCGTTTGTTTCCAAGTCCTAAATGGAGTTGAATCACATGCAGTTTTTGATCCTACGAGCAAGAGTTTTTTTCTGGTAAGAAGAGTCACTATTGTGCTCCCATTGCCATACACAGGGCAAATAGCACTCGCGTCTGTTCCCAGCAAGTACAGTGTATTGGACTGAAGAGGAGCTACTGTTCTTGTCAGTTTCCTAAGCAGAATTGAACTAGATATGGCCCGTGTGTACAGGAAGCACAGCTCTTTTGTTCTGAGCAAGCTCACTGTTTGGACCCCATAGGAAACACAGTAGAGTAGAAGAGTGCTCTTTTCTCAAAAGCAGAGTGTGTTTCTTGGAAGGCGAGCTAGCGTTTGTTTCCCAGTCCTAAATGGAGTTGAATCACTTGCAGTTTCTGGTCCTACGAGCAAGAGTTGTTTTCTGGTAAGAAGAGTCACTATTGCGCTCCCATTGCCATACACAGTGCAAATAGCACTGGCGTCTGTACCCAGCATGTACAGTGTATTGGACTGAAGAGGATCTACTGTTCTTGTCAGTATCCTAAGCAGAATTGAACTAGATATGGCCCGTGTGTGTAGGAAGCACAGTTCTTTTGTTCTGAGCAAGCTCACTGTTCTGGCCCTATAGGAAACACAGTAGAGTAGAAGAGTGCTCTTTAATCAAAAGCAGAGTGTGTTTCTTGTAAGGCGAGCTAGCGTTTGTTTCCCAGTCCTAAATGGAGTTGAATCACATGCAGTTTCTGGTATGACGAGCAAGAGTTGCTTTCTGGTAAGAAGAGTCACTATTGCGCTCCCATTGCCATACACAGCAAATAGCACTGGCTTCTGTACCCAGAATATACAGTGTATTGGACTGAAGAGGATCTACTGTTCTTTTCAGTTTCCTAAGCAGAGTTGAACTAGATATGGCCCGTGTGTGGAAGAAGCACAGTTCTTTTGTTCTGAACAAGCTCACTGTTCAGACCCCATAGGAAACACAGTAGAGTAGAAGAGTGTATTTTTCTCAAAGGCCGAGTGTGTTTCTTGTAAGGCAAGCTAGCATTTGTTTCCCAGTCCTAAATGGAGTTGAAATACACATGAAGTTTCTGGTCCTACCAGCAAGAGTTGTTTTCTGGTAAGAAGAGTCACTATTGCGCTCCCTTTGCCATACACAGTGCATATAGCCCTCGCGTCTGTTCCCAGCAAGTGCAGTGTATTGGACTGAAGAGGAGCTACTGTTCTTGTCAGTTTCCTAAGCAGAGTTGAACTAGATATGGCCCATGTGTGTAGGAAGCACAGTTCTTTTGTACTCAGCAAGCTCACTGTTCTGGCCCCATAGGAAACACAGTAGAGTAGAAGAGTGCTCTTTCCTCAAAAGCAGACTGTGTTTATGTAAGGCGAGCTAGCGTTTGTTTCCCAGTCCTAAATGGAGTTGAATCACATGCAGTTTCCCTTCCTATGAGCAAGAGTTGTTTTCTGGTAAGGAAAGTCACTATTGCGCTCCCATTGCCATACACAGTGCAAATAGCACTCGCGTCTGTTTCCAGCAAGTACAGTGTATTGGACTGAAGAGGAGCTACTGTTCTTGTCAGTTTCCTAAGCAGAATTGAACTAGATATGGCCCGTGCGTGTAGGAAGCACAGTTCTTTTGTTCTGAGCAAACTCACTGTTTGGACCCCATAGGAAACACAGTAGAGTAGAAGAGTGCTCTTTTCTCAAAAGAAGAGTTGGTTTCGTGTAAGGCGAGATAGCGTTTGTTTCCCAGTCCTAAATGGAGTTGAATCACCTGCAGTTTCTGGTCCTACGAGCAAGAGTTGTTTTCTGGTAAGAAGAGTCACTATTGTGCTCCCATTGCCATACACAGTGCAAATAGCACTGGCGTCTGTACCCAGCATGTACAGTGTATTGGACTGAAGAGGATCTACTGTTCTTGTCAGTTTCCTAAGCAGAGTTGAACTAGATATGGCCCGTGTGTGTGAAGCACAAATCTTTTGTTCTGAGCAAGCTCACTGTTCTGGCCCTATAGGAAACACAGTAGAGTAGAAGAGTGCTCTTTAATCAAAAGCAGAGTGTGTTTCTTGTAAGGAGAGCTAGCGTTTGTTTCCCAGGCCTAAATGGAATTCAATTACATGCAGTTACTGGTCCTACGAGCAAGAGTTGTTTTCTGGTAAGAAGAGTCACTATTGCGCTGCCATTGCCACACACAGTGCAAATAGCACTCGTGTCTGCTCCCAACAAGTACAGTGTATTGGACTGAAGAGGAGCTACTGCTCTTGTCAGTTTCCTAAGCAGAGTTGAACTAGATATAGCCCGTGTGTGTAGGAAGCACAGTTCTTTTGTTCTGAGCAAGCTCACTGTTCTGGCCCTATAGGAAACACAGTAGAGTAGAAGAATGCTCTTTTCTCAAAAGCAGAGCGTGTTTCTTGTAAGGAGAGCTAGCGTTTGTTTCCCAGTCCAAAATGGAGTTGAATCACATGCAGTTTTTGGTCCTAAGAGCAATGGATGTTTTCTGGTAAGGAAAGTCACTATTGTGCTCTCTTTGCCATACACTGTTCAAATAACACTCGCGTCTGTTCCCAGCAAGTACAGTGTATTGGACTGAAGAGGAGCTACTGTTCTTGTCAGTTTCCTTAGCAGAATTGAACTAGATATGGCCCGTGTGTGTAGGAAGCACAGGTCTTTTGTTCTGAGCAAGCTCACTGTTTGGACCCCATAGGAAACACAGTAGAGTAGAAGAGTGCTCTTTTCTCAAAAGCAGAGTGTGTTTCTTGTAAGGCGAGCTAGCGTTTGTTTCCCAGTCCTAAATGGAGTTGAATCACATGCAGTTTCTGGTCATATGAGCAAGAGTTGCTTTCTGGTAAGAAGAGTCACTATTGCGCTCCCATTGCCATACACAGTGCAAATAGCACTGGCGTCTGTACCCAGCATGTGCAGTGTATTGGACTGAAGAGGATCTACTGTTCTTTTCAGTTTCCTAAGCAGAGTTGAACTAGATATGGCCCGTGTGTGGAGGAAGCACAGTTCTTTTGTTCTGAGCAAGCTCACTGTTCAGACCCCATAGGAAACACAGTAGAGTAGAAGAGTGCTCTTTTCTCAAAAGCAGAGTCTGTTTCTTGTAAGGCGAGCTAGCATTTGTTTCCCAGTCCTAAATGGAGTTGAATCACATGCAGTTTCTTGTCATACGAGCAAGAGTTGATTTCTGGTAAGAAGAGTCACTATTGTGCTCCCATTGTCACAACAAGACAAATAGCACTGGCGTCTGTTCCCAGCATGTACAGTCTATAGGACTGAAGAGGTTCTACTGTTCTTGTCAGTTTCCTAAGCAGAATTGAACAAGATATGGCCCGTGTGTGTAGGAAGCACAGTTCTTTTGTTCTGAGCAAGCTCACATTTCGAACCCCATAGGAAAAACAGTAGAGTAGAAGAGTGCATTTTTCTCAAAGGCAGAGTGTGTTTCTTGTAAGGCGAGCTAGCATTTGTTTCCCAGTCCTAAATGGAGTTGAAATACACATGAAGTTTCTGGTCCTACCAGCAAGAGTTGTTTTCTGGTAAGAAGAGTCACTATTGCGCTCCCTTTGCCATGCACAGTGCATATAGTCCTCTCGTCTGTTCCCAGCAAGTACAGTGTATTGGACTGAAGAGGAGCTACTGTTCTTGTCAGTTTCCTAAGCAGAGTTGAACTAGATATGGCCCATGTGTGTAGGAAGCACAGTTCTTTTGTACTCAGCAAGCTCACTGTTCTGGCCCTTTAGGAAACACAGTAGAGTAGAAGAGTGCTCTTTCCTCAAAAGCAGACTGTGTTTTTTGTAAGGCGAGCTAGCGTTTGTTTCGCAGTCCTAAATGGAGTTGAATCACATGCAGTTTCTGGTCCTACGAGCAAGAGTGTTTTCTTTTAATAAGAGTCACTATTGTGCTCCCATTGTCATACTCAGGGCAAATAGCACTGGCCTCTGTTCCCAGCATGTACAGTGTATTGGACTGAAGAGGAGATACTGTTCTTGTCAGGTTCCTAAGCAGAGTTGAACTAGATATGGCCCATGTGTGTAGGAAGCACAGTTCTTTTGTACTCAGCAAGCTCAATGTTCTGGCCCTATAGGAAACACAGTAGAGTACAAGAGTGCTCTTTAATCAAAAGCAAAGTGTGTTTCTTGTAAGGCGAGCTAGCGTTTGTTTCCCAGTCCTAAATGGAGTTGAATCACATGCAGTTTCTGGTCCTATGAGCAAGAGTTGTTTTCTGGTAAGAAGAGTCACTATTGCGCTCCCATTGCCATACACAGTGCAAATAGCACTGGCGACTGTACCCAGCATGTACAGCGTATTGGACTTAAGAGGATCTACTGTTCTTGTCAGTTTTCTAAGCAGAGTTGAACTAGATATGGCCCGTGTGTGTAGGAAGCACAGTTCATTTGTTCTGAGCAAGCTCACTGTTCGGACCCCATAGAAAACACAGTAGAGTAGAACAGTGCTCTTTTCTCAAAAGCAGAGTGTGTTTCTTGTAAGGCGAGCTAGGGTTTGTTTCCCAGTCCTAAATGGTGTTGAATCACATGCAGTTTCTGTTCCTACAAGCAAGAGTTGAAATACACATGCAGTTTCTGGTCCTACGAGCAAGAGTTGTTTTCTGGTAAGGAAAGTCACTATTGCGCTCCCATTGACATACACAGTGCAAATAGCCCTCGCGTATGTTCCCAGCAAGTACAGTGTATTGGACTGAAGAGGAGCTACTGTTCTTGTCAGTTTCCTAAGCAGAGTTGAACTAGATATGGCCCGTGTGTGTAGGAAGCACAGTTCTTTTGTTCTGAGCAAGCTCACTGTTCTGGCCCTATAGGAAACACAGTAGTGTAGAAGAGTGCTCTTTTCTCAAAAGCAGAGTGAGTTTCTTGTAAGGCGAGCTAGCGTTTGTTTACCAGTCTATTGGACTGAAGAGGTTCTACTGTTCTTGTCAGTTTCTTAAGCAGAATTGAACAAGATATGCCCGTGTGTGTAGGAAGCACAGTTCTTTTGTTCTGAGCAGGCTCACATTTCGAACCACATAGGAAACACAGTAGAGTAAGAGTGCATTTTTCTCAAAAGCAGAGTGTGTTACTTGTATGGCGAGCTAGCGTTTGTTTCCCAGTCCTAAATGGAGTTGAATCACATGCAGTTTCTGGTCCTACGAGCAAGAGTTGTTTTCTGGTAAAAAGAGTCACTATTGCGCTCCCATTGCCATACACAGTGCAAATAGCACTGGCGTCTGTACCCAGGTTTTACAGCGTATTGGACTGAAGAGGATCTACTGTTCTTGTCAGTTTCCTAAGCAGAGTTGAACTAGATATGGCCCGTGTGTGTAGGAAGCACAGTTCTTTTGTTCTGATCAAGCTCACATTTCTAACCCTATAGGAAACACAGTAGAGTAGAAGAGTGCATTTTTCTCAAAAGCAGAGTGTGTTTCTTGTAAGGCGAGCTAGCGTTTGTTTCCCAGTCCTAAATGGAGTTAAATCACATGCAGTTTCTGGTCGTACGAGCAAGAGTTATTTTCTGGTAAGAAGAGTCACTATTGCGCTCCCATTGCCATACATAGTACAAATAACACTCGCGTCTGTTTCCAGCAAGTACAGTGTATTGGTCTAGAGGAGCTACTGTTCCTGTCAGTTTCCAAAGCAGAGTTGAACTAGATAAGGCCCGTGTGTGTAGGAAGCACAGTTCTTTTGTTCTGAACAAGCTCACTGTTCGAACCCCATAGAAAACACAGTAGAGAGAAGAGTGCTCTTTTCCAAAAAGCAGAGTGTGTTTTTTGTAAGGTGAACTACCGTTTGTTTCCCAGTCCTAAATGGAGTTGAAATACACATGCAGTTTCTGGTCCTACGAGCAAGAGTTGTTTTCTGGTTAGAAGAGTCACAATTGAGCTTCCTTTGCCATACACAATGCAAATAGCCCTTGCGTCTGTTCCCAGCAATTACAGTGTATTGGAATGAAGAGGAGCTACTGTTCTTGTCAGTTTCCTAAGCAGAGTTGAACTAGATATGGCCCGTGTGTGTAGGAAGCACCGTTCTTTGTTCTCAGCAAGCTCACTGTTCGGACCCCATAGAAAACACAGTAGAGTAGAAGAGTGCTCTTTTCTCAAAAGCAGAGTGTGTTTCTTGTAAGGCGAGCTAGCGTTTGTTACCCAGATCTAAATTGAGTTGAATCACATGCAGTTTCTGGTCCTAAGAGCAAGAGTTGTTTTCTGGTAAGAAGAGTCACTATTGTGCTCCCATTGCCATACACTGTGCAAATAGCACTCGCGTCTGTTCCCAGCAAGTACAGTGTATTAGACAGAAGAGGAGCTACTGTTCTTGTCAGTTTCTTAAGCAGAGTTGAAGTAGATATGTCCCGTGTGTGTGAAGCACAGTTCTTTTGTTCTGAGCAAGCTCAATTTTCGGACACCATAGTAAACACAGTAGCGTAGAAGAGTGCTCTTTTCTCAAAAGCAGAGTGTGTTTCTTGTAAGGTGAGCTAGCGTTTGTTTCCCATTCCTAAATGGAGTTGAATCACATGCAGTTTTTGGTCCTATGAGCACGGGATGTTTTCTTGTAAGGAAAGTCACTATTGCGCTCCCTTTGTCATACACTGTTCAAATAGACCTCGCGTCTTTTCCCAGCAAGTACAGTGTATTGGACTGAAGAGGAGCTAATGTTCTTCTCAGTTTACTAAGCAGAGTTGAACTAGATATGGCCCGTGTGTGTAGGAAGCACAGTTCTTTGGTCTGAGCAAGCTCACTGTTCGGACCCCATAGGAAACACAGTAGAATAGAAGAGTGCTCTTTTCTCAAAAGCAGAGTGTGTTTCTTGGAAGGCGAGCTAGCGTTTGTTTCCCAGTCCTAAATGGAGTTGAATCACATGCAGTTTCTGGTCCTACGAGCAAGGGATGTTTTCTGGTAAGGAAAGTCACTATTGTGCTCCCTTTGCCATACACAGTTCAAATAGCACTCGCGTCTTTTCCCAGCAAGTACAGTGTATTTGACTGAAGAGGAGCTACTGTTCTTCTCAGTTTCCTAAGCAGAGTTGAACTAGATATGGCCTGTGTATGTAGGAAGCACAGTTCTTTGGTTCTGAGCAAGCTCACTCTTCTGGCCTATAGAAAACACAGTAGAGTAGAAGAGTGCTCTTTTCTCAAAAGCAGAGTGTGTTTCTTGTAAGGCAAGCTAGCGTTTGTTTCCTAGTCCTAAATGGAGTTGAATCACATGCAGTTTCTGTCCTACGAGCAAGAGATGTTTTCTGGAAAGGAAAGTCACTATTGTGCTCCCTTTGCCATACACAGTTCCAATAGCACTCGCGTCTGTTCCCAGCAAGTACAGTGTATTTGACTGAAGAGTAGCTACTGTTCTTCTCAGTTTCCTAAGCAGAGTTGAACTAGATATGGCCTGTGTATGTAGGAAGCACAGTTCTTTGGTTCTGAGCAAGCTCACTCTTCTGGCCTATAGAAAACACAGTAGAGTAGAAGAGTGCTCTTTTCTCAAAAGCAGAGTGTGTTTCTTGTAAGGCAAGCTAGCGTTTGTTTCCTAGTCCTAAATGGAGTTGAATCACATGCAGTTTCTGTCCTACGAGCAAGAGATGTTTTCTGGAAAGGAAAGTCACTATTGTGCTCCCTTTGCCATACACAGTTCCAATAGCACTCGCGTCTGTTCCCAGCAAGTACAGTGTATTGGACTGAAGAGGAGCTACTGTTCTTGTCAGTTCCCTAAGCAGAGTTGAACTAGGTATGGCCTGTGTGTGTAGGAAGCACAGTTCTTTTGTTCTGAGCAAGCTCACCGTTCTGGCCCTATAGGAAACACAATAGAGTAGAAGAATGCTCTTTTCTCAAAAGCAGAGTGTGTTTCTTCTAAGGCGAGCTAGTGTTTGTTTCCAAGTCCTAAATGGAGTT
This sequence comes from Peromyscus eremicus, assembly GCF_949786415.1. NCBI lineage: Eukaryota > Metazoa > Chordata > Mammalia > Rodentia > Cricetidae > Peromyscus > Peromyscus eremicus. The sequence continues at coordinate 61,758 of NW_026735244.1, read as the reverse complement.
GAATCACATGCAGTTTTTGGTCCTAGGAGCAAGAGTTGTTTTCTGGTAAGAAGAGTCACTATTGCGCTCCCATTGCCATACACAGGGCAAATAGCACTCGTGTCTGTTCCCAGCAAGTAGAGTGTATTAGACTGAAGAGGAGCTACTGTTCTTGTCAGTTCCCTAAGCAGAGTTGAACTAGATAGTGCCCGTGTGTGTAGAAAGCACAGTTCTTTTGTTCTGAGCAAGCTCACTCTTGTGGCCATATAGGAAACACAGAAGAGTAGAAGAGTGCTCTTTTCTCAAAAGCAGAGTGTGTTTCTTGTAAGGCGAGCTAGCGTTTGTTTCCCAGTCCAAAATGGAGTTGAATCACATGCAGTTTCTGGTCCTACGAGCAAGAGTTTTTTTCTGGTAAGAAGAGTCACTATTGTGCTACCATTGCCATACACAGTGCAAATAGCACTCGCGTCTGTTCCCATAAGTACACTGTATTGGACAGAAGAGGAGCTACTGTTCTTGTCAGTTTCTTAAGCAGAGTTGAAGTAGATATGTCCCCTGTGTGTGAAGCACAGTTCTTTTGTTCTGAGCAAGCTCACTTTTCGGATCCCATAGGAAACACAGTAGAGTAGAAGAGTGCGCTTTTCTCAAAAGCAGAGTGTGTTTCTTGTAAGGCTAGCTAGTGTTTGTTTCCCAGTCAGAAACGGAGTTGAATCCCATGCAGTTTATGCTCCTACGAGCAAGTGTTGTTTTCTGGTAAGAAGAGTCACTATTGCGCTCCCATTGCCATACACACTGCAAATAGCACTCGCGTCTGCTCCCAGCAAGTACAGTGTATTGGACTGAAGAGGAGCTACTGTTCTTGTCAGTTTCCTAAGCAGAGTTGAACTAGATATAGCACGTGTGTTTAGGAAGCACAGTTCTTTTGTTCTGAGCAAGCTCACTGTTCTTGCCCTATACGAAACACAGTAGAGTACAAGAGTGCTCTTTTCTCAAAAGCAGAGTGTGTTTCTTGTAAGGCGAGCTAGCGTTTGTTTCCCAGTCCTAAATGGAGTTGAATCATGTGCAGTTTCTGTCCTACGAGCAAGAGTTGTTTTCTGGAAAGGAAAGTCACTATTGTGCTCCCTTTGCCATACACAGTTCAAATAGCTCTCGCGTCTGTTCCCAGCATGTACAGTCTATTGGACTGAAGAGTTTCTACTGTTCTTGTCAGTTTCCTAAGCAGAATTGAACAAGATATGGCCCATGTGTGTAGGAAGCACAGTTCTTTTGTTCTGAGCAAGCTCACATTTCGAACCCCATAGGAAAAACAGTAGAGTAGAAGAGTGCATTTTTTTCAAAGGCAGAGTGTGTTTCTTGTAAGGCGAGCTAGCATTTGTTTCGCAGTCCTAAATGGAGTTGAATCACATGCAGTTTCCGTTCCTACAAGCAAGAGTTGTTTTCTGGTAAGGAAAGTCACTATTGCGCTCCCTTTGCCATACACAGTGCAAATAGCACTCGCGTCTGTTCCCAGCAAGTACAGTGTATTGGACTGAAGAGGAGCTACTGTTCTTGTCAGTTTCCTAAGCAGAATTGAACTAGATATGGCCCGTGTGTATAGGAAGCACAGCTCTTTTGTTCTGAGCAAGCTCACTGTTTGGACCCCATAGGAAACACAGTAGAGTATAAGAGTGCTCTTTTCTCAAAAGCAGAGTGTGTTTCTTGTAAGGCGAGCTAGCGTTTGTTTCCCAGTCCTAAATGGAGTTGAATCACATGCAGTTTCTGGTCCTACGAGCAAGAGTTGTTTTCTGGTAAGAAGAGTCACTATTGCGCTCCCATTGCCATACACAGTGCAAATAGCACTGGCGTCTGTACCCAGCATGTACAGTGTATTGGACTGAAGAGGATCTACTGTTCTTGTCAGTATCCTAAGCAGAATTGAACTAGATATGGCCCGTGTGTGTAGGAAGCACAGTTCTTTTGTTCTGAGCAAGCTCACTGTTCTGGCCCTATAGGAAACACAGTAGAGTAGAAGAGTGCTCTTTAATCAAAAGCAGAGTGTGTTTCTTATAAGGCGAGCTAGCGTTTGTTTCCCAGTCCTAAATGGAGTTGAATCACATGCAGTTTCTGGTCCTTCGAGCAAGAGTTGTTTTCTGGTAATAAGAGTCACTATTGCGCTCCCATTGTCATACTCAGGGCAAATAGCACTGGCCTCTCTTCCCAGCATGTACAGTGTATTGGACTGAAGAGGATCTACTGTTCTTGTCAGGTTCCTAAGCAGAGTTGAACTAGATATGGCCCATGTGTGTAGGAAGCACAGTTCTTTTGTACTCAGCAAGCTCACTCTTCTGGCCCTACAGGAAACACAGTAGAGTAGAAGAGTGCTCTTTTCTCAAAAGCAGAGTGTGTTTCTTGTAAGGCGAGCTAGCGTTTGTTTCCCAGTCCTAAATGGAATTGAATCACATGCAGTTTCTGTTATGACGAGCAAGAGTTGCTTTCTGGTAAGAAGAGTCATTATTGCGCTCCCATTGCCATACACAGTGCAAATAGCACTGGCTTCTGTACCCAGCATGTACAGTGTATTGGACTGAAGAGGATCAACTGTTCTTTTCAGTTTCCTAAGCAGAGTTGAACTAGATATGGCCCGTGTGTGGAAGAAGCACAGTTCTATTGTTCTGAACAAGCTCACTGTTCAGACCCCATAGGAAAAACAGTAGAGTAGAAGAGTGCATTTTTCTCAAAGGCCGAGTGTGTTTCTTGTAAGGCGAGCTAGCATTTGTTTCCTAGTCCTAAATGGAGTTGAAATACACATGAAGTTTCTGGTCCTACCAGCAAGAGTTGTTTTCTGGTAAGAAGAGTCACTATTGCGCTCCCTTTGCCATACACAGTGCATATAGCCCTCGCGTCTGTTCCCAGCAAGTGCAGTGTATTGGACTGAAGAGGAGCTACTGTTCTTGTCAGTTTCCTAAGCAGAATTGAACTAGATATGGCCCGTGTGTGTAGGAAGCACAGTTCTTTTGTTCTGAGCAAGCTCACTGTTTGGACCCCATAGGAAAAACAGTAGAGTAGAAGAGTGCTCTTTTCTCAAAAGCAGATTGGGTTTCGTGTAAGGCGAGCTAGCATTTGTTTCCCAGTCCTAAATGGAGTTGAATCACATGCAGTTTCTGGTCCTACGAGCAAGAGTTGTTTTCTGGTAAGAATAGTCACTATTGCGCTCCCATTGCCATACACAGTGCAAATAGCACTGGCGTCTGTACCCAGCATGTACAGTGTATTGGACTGAAGAGGATCTACTGTTCTTGTCAGTTTCCTAAGCAGAATTGAACTAGATATGGCCCGTGTGTAGGAAGCACAGTTCTTTTGTTCTGAGCAAGATCACTGTTCTGGCCCTATAGGAAACACAGTAGAGTAGAATAGTGCTCTTTTCTCAAAAGCATAGTGTGTTTCTTGTAAGGCGAGCTAGCGTTTGTTTAGTAGTCCAAATGGAGTTGAATCACATGCAGTTTCTGGTCCTACGAGCAAGAGTTTTTCTTTTAATAAGAGTCACTATTGTGCTCCCATTGTCATACTCAGGGCAAATAGCACTGGCCTCTGTTCCCAGCATGTGCAGTGTATTGGACTGAAGAGGATCTACTGTTCTTGTCAGGTTCCTAAGCAGAGTTGAACTAGATATGGCCCATGTGTGTAGGAAGCACAGTTCTTTTGTGCTCAGCAAGCCCACTGTTCTGGCCCTATAGGAAACACAGTAGAGTAGAAGAGTGCTCTTTAATCAAAAGCAAAGTGTGTTTCTTGTAAGTCGAGCTAGCATTTGTTTCCCAGTTATAAATGGAGTTGAATCACATGCAGTTTCCGTTCCTACCAGCAAGAGTTGTTTTCTGGTAAGGAAAGTCACTATTGCGCTCCCATTGCCATACACAGTGCAAATAGCACTCGCGTCTGTTCCCAGCAAGTACAGTGTATTGGACTGAAGAGGAGATACTGTTCTTGTCAGTTTCCTAAGCAGAATTGAACTAGATATGGCCCGTGTTTGTAGGAAGCTCAGTTTCTTTGTTCTGAGCAAGCTCACTGTTTGGACACCATAGGAAACAGAGTAGAGTAGAAGAGTGCTCTTTTATCAAAAGCAGAGTGTGTTTCTTGTAAGGCGAGCTAGCGTTTGTTTCCCAGTCCTAAATGGAGTTGATTCACATGCAGTTTCTGGCCCTACAAGCAAGAGTTGTTTTCTGGTAAGAAGAGTCACTATTGCGCTCCCATTGCCATACACAGTGCAAATAGCACTCGCGTCTGTTCTCAGCAAGTACAGTGTATTGGACAGAAGAGGAGCTACTGTTCTTGTCAGTTTCCTAAGCAGAGTTGAACTAGATATGGCCCGTGTGTGTGAAGCACAAATCTTTTGTTCTGAGCAAGCTCACTGTTCTGGCCCTATAGGAAACACAGTAGAGTAGAAGAGTGCTCTTTAATCAAAAGCAGAGTGTGTTTCTGGTAAGGAGAGCTAGCCTTTGTTTCCCAGGCCTAAATGGAATTCAATCACATGCAGTTTCTGGTCCTACGAGCAAGAGTTGTTTTCTGGTAAGAAGAGTCACTATTGCGCTCCCATTGCCACACACAGTGCAAATAGCACTCGTGTCTGCTCCCAACAAGTACAATGTATTGGACTGAAGAGGAGCTACTGTTCTTGTGAGTTTCCTAAGCAGAGTTGAACTAGATATAGCCCGTGTGTGTAGGAAGCACAGTTCTTTTGTTCTGAGCAAGCTCACTCTTCTGGCCCTATAGGAAACACAGTAGAGTAGAAGAATGCTCTTTTCTCAAAAGCAGAGCGTGTTTCTTGTAAGGAGAGCTAGCGTTTGTTTCCCAGTCCAAAATGGAGTTGAATCACATGCAGTTTTTGGTCCTAAGAGCAATGGATGTTTTCTGGTAAGGAAAGTCACTATTGTGCTCTCTTTGCCATACACTGTTCAAATAACACTCGCGTCTGTTTCCAGCAAGTACAGTGTATTGGACTGTAGAGGAGCTACTGTTCTTGTCAGTTTCCTAAGCAGAGTTGAACTAGATATGGCCTGTGTGTGTAGGAAGCACAGTTCTTTGGTTCTGAGCAAGCTCACTCTTCTGGCCTATAGAAAACACAGTGGAGTAGAAGAGTCCTCTTTTCTCAAAAGCAGAGTGTGTTTCTTGTAAGGCGAGCTAGCATTTGTTTCCCAGTCCTAAATGGAGTTGAATCACATGCAGTTTCTGTCCTACGAGCAAGAGATGTTTTCTGGAAAGGAAAGTCACTATTGTGCTCCCTTTGCCATACACAGTTCAAATAGCACTCGCGTCTGTTCCCAGCAAGTACAGTGTATTGGACTGAAGAGGAGCTACTGTTCTTGTCAGTTCCCTAAGCAGAGTTGAACTAGGTATGGCCCGTGTGTGTAGGAAGCAAAGTTCTTTTGTTCTGAGCAAGCTCACTGTTCTGGCCCTATAGGAAACACAATAGAGTAGAAGAGTGCTCTTTTCTCAAAAGCAGAGTGTGTTTCTTCTAAGGCGAGCTAGCGTTTGTTTCCAAGTCCTAAATGGAGTTGAATCACATGCAGTTTTTGGTCCTACGAGGAATAGTTTTTTTCTGGTAAGAAGAGTCACTATTGCGCTCCCATTGCCATACACAGGGCAAATAGCACTCGCGTCTGTTCCCAGCAAGTAGAGTGTATTAGACTGAAGAGGAGCTACTGTTCTTGTCAGTTCCCTAAGCAGAGTTGAACTAGATAGGGCCCGTGTGTGTAGAAAGCACAGTTCTTTTGTTCTGAGCAAGCTCACTCTTGTGGCCGTATAGGAAACACAGAAGAGTAGAAGAGTGCTCTTTTCTCAAAAGCAGAGTGTGTTTCTTGTAAGGCGAGCTAGCGTTTGTTTCCCAGTCCTAAATGGAGTTGAATCACATGCAGTTTCTGGTCCTACAAAGCAAGAGTTTTTTTCTGGAAAGAAGAGTCACTATTGTGCTACCATTGCCATACACAGTGCAAATAGCACTCGCGTCTGTTCCCATAAGTACAGTGTATTGGACAGAAGAGGAGCTACTGTTCTTGTCATTTTCTTAAGCAGAGTTGAAGTAGATATGTCCCCTGTGTGTGAAGCACAGTTCTTTTGTTCTGAGCAAGTTCACTTTTCGGATCCCATAGGAAACACAGTAGAGTAGAAGAGTGCTCTTTTCTCAAAAGCAGAGTGTGTTTCTTGTAAGGCTAGCTAGTGTTTGTTTCCCAGTCAGAAACGGAGTTGAATCCCATGCAGTTTATGCTCCTACGAGCAAGTGTTGTTTTCTGGTAAGAAGAGTCACTATTGCGCTCCCATTGCCATACACACTGCAAATAGCACTCGCGTCTGCTCCCCGCAAGTACAGTGTATTGGACTGAAGAGGAGCTACTGTTCTTGTCAGTTTCCTAAGCAGAGTTGAACTAGATATAGCACGTGTGTGTAGGAAGCACAGTTCTTTTGTTCTGAGCAAGCTCACTGTTCTTGCCCTATACGAAACACAGTAGAGTAGAAGAGTGCTCTTTTCTCAAAAGCAGAGTGTGTTTCTTGTAAGGCGAGCTAGCGTTTGTTTCCCAGTCCTAAATGGAGTTGAATCATGTGCAGTTTCTGTCCTACGAGCAAGAGTTGTTTTCTGGAAAGGAAAGTCACTATTGTGCTCCCTTTGCCATACACAGTTCAAATAGCTCTCGCGTCTGTTTCCAGCATGTACAGTCTATTGGACTGAAGAGTTTCTACTGTTCTTGTCAGTTTCCTAAGGAGAATTGAACAATATGGCCCGTGTGTGTAGGAAGCACAGTTCTTTTGTTCTGAACAAGCTCACATTTCGAACCCCATAGGAAAAACAGTAGAGTAGAAGAGTGCATTTTTTTCAAAGGCAGAGTGTGTTTCTTGTAAGGCGAGCTAGCATTTGTTTCGCAGTCCTAAATGGAGTTGAATCACATGCAGTTTCCGTTCCTACAAGCAAGAGTTGTTTTCTGGTAAGGAAAGTCACTATTGCGCTCCCTTTGCCATACACAGTGCAAATAGCACTCGCGTCTGTTCCCAGCAAGTACAGTGTATTGGACTGAAGAGGAGCTACTGTTCTTGTCAGTTTCCTAAGCAGAATTGAACTAGATATGGCCCGTGTGTATAGGAAGCACAGCTCTTTTGTTCTGAGCAAGCTCACTGTTTGGACCCCATAGGAAACACAGTAGAGTATAAGAGTGCTCTTTTCTCAAAAGCAGAGTGTGTTTCTTGTAAGGCGAGCTAGCGTTTGTTTCCCAGTCCTAAATGGAGTTGAATCACATGCAGTTTCGGGTCCTATGAGCAAGAGTTTTTTTCTGGTAAGAAGAGTCACTATTGTGCTCCCATTGCCATACACAGTGCAAATAGCACTGGCGTCTGTACCCAGCATGTACAGTGTATTGGACTGAAGAGGATCTACTGTTCTTGTCAGTATCCTAAGCAGAATTGAACTAGATATGGCCCGTGTGTGTAGGAAGCACAGTTCTTTTGTTCTGAGCAAGCTCACTGTTCTGGCCCTATAGGAAACACAGTAGAGTAGAAGAGTGCTCTTTAATCAAAAGCAGAGTGTGTTTCTTGTAAGGCGAGCTAGCGTTTGTTTCCCAGTCCTAAATGGAGTTGAATCACATGCAGTTTCTTGTCCTACGAGCAAGAGTTGTTTTCTGGTAATAAGAGTCACTATTGCGCTCCCATTGTCATACTCAGGGCAAATAGCACTGGCCTCTCTTCCCAGCATGTACAGTGTATTGGACTGAAGAGGATCTACTGTTCTTGTCAGGTTCCTAAGCAGAGTTGAACTAGATATGGCCCATGTGTGTAGGAAGCACAGTTCTTTTGTACTCAGCAAGCTCACTCTTCTGGCCCTATTGGAAACACAGTAGAGTAGAAGAGTGCTCTTTTCTCAAAAGCAGAGTGTGTTTCTTGTAAGGCGAGCTAGCGTTTGTTTCCCAGTCCTAAATGGAGTTGAATCACATGCAGTTTCTGGTATGACGAGCAAGAGTTGCTTTCTGGTAAGAAGAGTCACTATTGCGCTCCCATTGCCATACACAGCAAATAGCACTGGCTTCTGTACCCAGCATGTACAGTGTATTGGACTGAAGAGGATCTACTGTTCTTTTCAGTTTCCTAAGCAGAGTTGAACTAGATATGGCCCGTGTGTGGAAGAAGCACAGTTCTTTTGTTCTGAACAAGCTCACTGTTCAGACCCCATAGGAAACACAGTAGAGTAGAAGAGTGCATTTTTCTCAAAGGCCGAGTGTGTTTCTTGTAAGGCGAGCTAGCATATGTTTCCCAGTCCTAAATGGAGTTGAAATACACATGAAGTTTCTGGTCCTAAGAGCAAGAGTTGTTTTCTGGTAAGAAGAGTCACTATTGCGCTCCCTTTGCCATACGCAGTGCATATAGCCCTCGCCTCTGTTCCCAGTAAGTGCAGTGTATTGGACTGAAGAGGAGCTACTGTTCTTGTCAGTTTCCTAAGCAGAGTTGAACTAGATATGGCCCATGTGTGTAGGAAGCACAGTTCTTTTGTACTCAGCAAGCTCACTGTTCTTGCCCCAATAGGAAACACAGTAGAGTAGAAGAGTGCTCTTTCCTCAAAAGCAGACTGTGTTTTTTGTAAGGCGAGCTAGCGTTTGTTTCAAAGTCCTAAATGGAGTTGAATCACATGCAGTTTATGGTCCTATGAGCAAGAGTTGTTTTCTGGTAAGGAAAGTCACTATTGCGCTCCCATTGCCATACACAGTGCAAATAGCACTCGCGTCTGTTCCCAGCAAGTACAGTGTATTGGACTGAAGAGGAGCTACTGTTCTTGTCAGTTTCCTAAGCAGAATTGAACTAGATATGGCCCGTGTGTAGGAAGCACAGTTCTTTTGTTCTGAGCAAGATCACTGTTCTGGCCCTATAGGAAACACAGTAGAGTAGAATAGTGCTCTTTTCTCAAAAGCATAGTGTGTTTCTTGTAAGGCGAGCTAGCGTTTGTTTAGTAGTCCAAATGGAGTTGAATCACATGCAGTTTCTGGTCCTACGAGCAAGAGTTTTTCTTTTAATAAGAGTCACTATTGTGCTCCCATTGTCATACTCAGGGCAAATAGCACTGGCCTCTGTTCCCAGCATGTGCAGTGTATTGGACTGAAGAGGATCTACTGTTCTTGTCAGGTTCCTAAGCAGAGTTGAACTAGATATGGCCCATGTGTGTAGGAAGCACAGTTCTTTTGTGCTCAGCAAGCCCACTGTTCTGGCCCTATAGGAAACACAGTAGAGTAGAAGAGTGCTCTTTAATCAAAAGCAAAGTGTGTTTCTTGTAAGTCGAGCTAGCATTTGTTTCCCAGTTATAAATGGAGTTGAATCACATGCAGTTTCCGTTCCTACCAGCAAGAGTTGTTTTCTGGTAAGGAAAGTCACTATTGCGCTCCCATTGCCATACACAGTGCAAATAGCACTCGCGTATGTTCCCAGCAAGTACAGTGTATTGGACTGAAGAGGAGATACTGTTCTTGTCAGTTTCCTAAGCAGAATTGAACTAGATATGGCCCGTGTTTGTAGGAAGCTCAGTTTCTTTGTTCTGAGCAAGCTCACTGTTTGGACACCATAGGAAACAGAGTAGAGTAGAAGAGTGCTCTTTTATCAAAAGCAGAGTGTGTTTCTTGTAAGGCGAGCTAGCGTTTGTTTCCCAGTCCTAAATGGAGTTGATTCACATGCAGTTTCTGGCCCTACGAGCAAGAGTTGTTTTCTGGTAAGAAGAGTCACTATTGCGCTCCCATTGCCATACACAGTGCAAATAGCACTCGCGTCTGTTCTCAGCAAGTACAGTGTATTGGACAGAAGAGGAGCTACTGTTCTTGTCAGTTTCCTAAGCAGAGTTGAACTAGATATGGCCCGTGTGTGTGAAGCACAAATCTTTTGTTCTGAGCAAGCTCACTGTTCTGGCCCTATAGGAAACACAGTAGAGTAGAAGAGTGCTCTTTAATCAAAAGCAGAGTGTGTTTCTGGTAAGGAGAGCTAGCCTTTGTTTCCCAGGCCTAAATGGAATTCAATCACATGCAGTTTCTGGTCCTACGAGCAAGAGTTGTTTTCTGGTAAGAAGAGTCACTATTGCGCTCCCATTGCCACACACAGTGCAAATAGCACTCGTGTCTGCTCCCAACAAGTACAATGTATTGGACTGAAGAGGAGCTACTGTTCTTGTGAGTTTTCTAAGCAGAGTTGAACTAGATATAGCCCGTGTGTGTAGGAAGCACAGTTCTTTTGTTCTGAGCAAGCTCACTCTTCTGGCCCTATAGGAAACACAGTAGAGTAGAAGAATGCTCTTTTCTCAAAAGCAGAGCGTGTTTCTTGTAAGGAGAGCTAGCGTTTGTTTCCCAGTCCAAAATGGAGTTGAATCACATGCAGTTTTTGGTCCTAAGAGCAATGGATGTTTTCTGGTAAGGAAAGTCACTATTGTGCTCTCTTTGCCATACACTGTTCAAATAACACTCGCGTCTGTTTCCAGCAAGTACAGTGTATTGGACTGTAGAGGAGCTACTGTTCTTGTCAGTTTCCTAAGCAGAGTTGAACTAGATATGGCCTGTGTGTGTAGGAAGCACAGTTCTTTGGTTCTGAGCAAGCTCACTCTTCTGGCCTATAGAAAACACAGTGGAGTAGAAGAGTCCTCTTTTCTCAAAAGCAGAGTGTGTTTCTTGTAAGGCGAGCTAGCATTTGTTTCCCAGTCCTAAATGGAGTTGAATCACATGCAGTTTCTGTCCTACGAGCAAGAGATGTTTTCTGGAAAGGAAAGTCACTATTGTGCTCCCTTTGCCATACACAGTTCAAATAGCACTCGCGTCTGTTCCCAGCAAGTACAGTGTATTGGACTGAAGAGGAGCTACTGTTCTTGTCAGTTCCCTAAGCAGAGTTGAACTAGGTATGGCCCGTGTGTGTAGGAAGCAAAGTTCTTTTGTTCTGAGCAAGCTCACTGTTCTGGCCCTATAGGAAACACAATAGAGTAGAAGAGTGCTCTTTTCTCAAAAGCAGAGTGTGTTTCTTCTAAGGCGAGCTAGCGTTTGTTTCCAAGTCCTAAATGGAGTTGAATCACATGCAGTTTTTGGTCCTACGAGGAAGAGTTTTTTTCTGGTAAGAAGAGTCACTATTGCGCTCCCATTGCCATACACAGGGCAAATAGCACTCGCGTCTGTTCCCAGCAAGTAGAGTGTATTAGACTGAAGAGGAGCTACTGTTCTTGTCAGTTCCCTAAGCAGAGTTGAACTAGATAGGGCCCGTGTGTGTAGAAAGCACAGTTCTTTTGTTCTGAGCAAGCTCACTCTTGTGGCCGTATAGGAAACACAGAAGAGTAGAAGAGTGCTCTTTTCTCAAAAGCAGAGTGTGTTTCTTGTAAGGCGAGCTAGCGTTTGTTTCCCAGTCCTAAATGGAGTTGAATCACATGCAGTTTCTGGTCCTACAAAGCAAGAGTTTTTTTCTGGAAAGAAGAGTCACTATTGTGCTACCATTGCCATACACAGTGCAAATAGCACTCGCGTCTGTTCCCATAAGTACAGTGTATTGGACAGAAGAGGAGCTACTGTTCTTGTCATTTTCTTAAGCAGAGTTGAAGTAGATATGTCCCCTGTGTGTGAAGCACAGTTCTTTTGTTCTGAGCAAATTCACTTTTCGGATCCCATAGGAAACACAGTAGAGTAGAAGAGTGCTCTTTTCTCAAAAGCAGAGTGTGTTTCTTGTAAGGCTAGCTAGTGTTTGTTTCCCAGTCAGAAACGGAGTTGAATCCCATGCAGTTTATGCTCCTACGAGCAAGTGTTGTTTTCTGGTAAGAAGAGTCACTATTGCGCTCCCATTGCCATACACACTGCAAATAGCACTCGCGTCTGCTCCCAGCAAGTACAGTGTATTGGACTGAAGAGGAGCTACTGTTCTTGTCAGTTTCCTAAGCAGAGTTGAACTAGATATAGCACGTGTGTGTAGGAAGCACAGTTCTTTTGTTCTGAGCAAGCTCACTGTTCTTGCCCTATACGAAACACAGTAGAGTAGAAGAGTGCTCTTTTCTCAAAAGCAGAGTGTGTTTCTTGTAAGGCGAGCTAGCGTTTGTTTCCCAGTCCTAAATGGAGTTGAATCATGTGCAGTTTCTGTCCTACGAGCAAGAGTTGTTTTCTGGAAAGGAAAGTCACTATTGTGCTCCCTTTGCCATACACAGTTCAAATAGCTCTCGCGTCTGTTTCCAGCATGTACAGTCTATTGGACTGAAGAGTTTCTACTGTTCTTGTCAGTTTCCTAAGGAGAATTGAACAATATGGCCCGTGTGTGTAGGAAGCACAGTTCTTTTGTTCTGAACAAGCTAACATTTCGAACCCCATAGGAAAAACAGTAGAGTAGAAGAGTGCATTTTTTTCAAAGGCAGAGTGTGTTTCTTGTAAGGCGAGCTAGCATTTGTTTCGCAGTCCTAAATGGAGTTGAATCACATGCAGTTTCCGTTCCTACAAGCAAGAGTTGTTTTCTGGTAAGGAAAGTCACTATTGCGCTCCCTTTGCCATACACAGTGCAAATAGCACTCGCGTCTGTTCCCAGCAAGTACAGTGTATTGGACTGAAGAGGAGCTACTGTTCTTGTCAGTTTCCTAAGCAGAATTGAACTAGATATGGCCCGTGTGTATAGGAAGCACAGCTCTTTTGTTCTGAGCAAGCTCACTGTTTGGACCCCATAGGAAACACAGTAGAGTATAAGAGTGCTCTTTTCTCAAAAGCAGAGTGTGTTTCTTGTAAGGCGAGCTAGCGTTTGTTTCCCAGTCCTAAATGGAGTTGAATCACATGCAGTTTCGGGTCCTATGAGCAAGAGTTTTTTTCTGGTAAGAAGAGTCACTATTGTGCTCCCATTGCCATACACAGTGCAAATAGCACTGGCGTCTGTACCCAGCATGTACAGTGTATTGGACTGAAGAGGATCTACTGTTCTTGTCAGTATCCTAAGCAGAATTGAACTAGATATGGCCCGTGTGTGTAGGAAGCACAGTTCTTTTGTTCTGAGCAAGCTCACTGTTCTGGCCCTATAGGAAACACAGTAGAGTAGAAGAGTGCTCTTTAATCAAAAGCAGAGTGTGTTTCTTGTAAGGCGAGCTAGCGTTTGTTTCCCAGTCCTAAATGGAGTTGAATCACATGCAGTTTCTTGTCCTACGAGCAAGAGTTGTTTTCTGGTAATAAGAGTCACTATTGCGCTCCCATTGTCATACTCAGGGCAAATAGCACTGGCCTCTCTTCCCAGCATGTACAGTGTATTGGACTGAAGAGGATCTACTGTTCTTGTCAGGTTCCTAAGCAGAGTTGAACTAGATATGGCCCATGTGTGTAGGAAGCACAGTTCTTTTGTACTCAGCAAGCTCACTCTTCTGGCCCTATTGGAAACACAGTAGAGTAGAAGAGTGCTCTTTTCTCAAAAGCAGAGTGTGTTTCTTGTAAGGCGAGCTAGCGTTTGTTTCCCAGTCCTAAATGGAGTTGAATCACATGCAGTTTCTGGTATGACGAGCAAGAGTTGCTTTCTGGTAAGAAGAGTCACTATTGCGCTCCCATTGCCATACACAGCAAATAGCACTGGCTTCTGTACCCAGCATGTACAGTGTATTGGACTGAAGAGGATCTACTGTTCTTTTCAGTTTCCTAAGCAGAGTTGAACTAGATATGGCCCGTGTGTGGAAGAAGCACAGTTCTTTTGTTCTGAACAAGCTCACTGTTCAGACCCCATAGGAAACACAGTAGAGTAGAAGAGTGCATTTTTCTCAAAGGCCGAGTGTGTTTCTTGTAAGGCGAGCTAGCATATGTTTCCCAGTCCTAAATGGAGTTGAAATACACATGAAGTTTCTGGTCCTACGAGCAAGAGTTGTTTTCTGGTAAGAAGAGTCACTATTGCGCTCCCTTTGCCATACGCAGTGCATATAGCCCTCGCCTCTGTTCCCAGTAAGTGCAGTGTATTGGACTGAAGAGGAGCTACTGTTCTTGTCAGTTTCCTAAGCAGAGTTGAACTAGATATGGCCCATGTGTGTAGGAAGCACAGTTCTTTTGTACTCAGCAAGCTCACTGTTCTTGCCCCATAGGAAACACAGTAGAGTAGAAGAGTGCTCTTTCCTCAAAAGCAGACTGTGTTTTTTGTAAGGCGAGCTAGCGTTTGTTTCAAAGTCCTAAATGGAGTTGAATCACATGCAGTTTATGGTCCTATGAGCAAGAGTTGTTTTCTGGTAAGGAAAGTCACTATTGCGCTCCCATTGCCATACACAGTGCAAATAGCACTCGCGTCTGTTCCCAGCAAGTACAGTGTATTGGACTGAAGAGGAGCTACTGTTCTTGTCAGTTTCCTAAGCAGAATTGAACTAGATATGGTCCGTGTGTGTAGGAAGCACAGTTCCTTTGTTCTGAGCAAGCTCACTGTTTGGACCCCATAGGAAACACAGTAGAGTAGAAGAGTGCTCTTTTCTCAAAAGCAGAGTTGGTTTTGTGTAAGGCAAGCTAGCGTTTGTTTCCCAGTCTTAAATGGAGTTGAATCACATGCAGTTTCTGGTCCTACGAGCAAGAGTTGTTTTCTGGTAAGAATAGTCACTATTGTGCTCCCATTGCCATACACAGTGCAAATAGCACTGGCGTCTGTACCCAGCATGTACAGTGTATTGGACTGAAGAGGATCTACTGTTCTTGTCAGTTTCCTAAGCAGAGTTGAACTAGATATGGCCCGTGTGTGTGAAGCACAAATCTTTTGTTCTGAGCAAGCTCACTGTCTGGCCCTAAAGGAAACACAGTAGAGTAGAAGAGTGCTCTTTAATCAAAAGCAGAGTGTGTTTCTTGAAAGGAGAGCTAGCGTTTGTTTCCCAGGCCTAAATGGAATTCAATTACATGCAGTTTCTGGTCCTACGAGCAAGAGTTGTTTTCTGGTAAGAAGAGTCACTATTGTGCTGCATTGCCACACACAGTGCAAATAGCACTCGTGTCTGCTCCCAACAAGTACAGTGTATTGGATTGAAGAGGAGCTACTGTTCTTGTCAGTTTCCAAAGCAGAGTTGAACTAGATATAGCCCGTGTGTGTAGGAAGCACAGTTCTTTTGTTCTGAGCAAGCTCACTCTTCTGGCCCTATAGGAAACACAGTAGAGTAGAAGAATGCTCTTTTCTCAAAAGCAGAGCGTGTTTCTTGTAAGGAGAGCTAGCGTTTGTTTCCCAGTCCAAAATGGAGTTGAATCACATGCAGTTTTTGGTCCTAAGAGCAATGGATGTTTTCTGGTAAGGAAAGTCACTATTGTGCTCTCTTTGCCATACACTGTTCAAATAACACTCGCGTCTGTTCCCAGCAAGTACAGTGTATTGGACTGAAGAGGAGCTACTGTTCCTGTCAGTTTCCTTAGCAGAATTGAACTAGATATGGCCCGTGTGTGTAGGAAGCACAGGTCTTTTGTTCTGAGCAAGCTCACTGTTTGGACCCCATAGGAAACACAGTAGAGTAGAAGAGTGCTCTTTTCTCAAAAGCAGAGTGTGTTTCTTGTAAGGCGAGCTAGCGTTTGTTTCCCAGTTCTAAATGGAGTTGAATCACATGCAGTTTCTGGTCATATGAGCAAGAGTTTTTTTCTGGTAAGAAGAGTCACTATTGCGCTCCCATTGCCATACACAGTGCAAATAGCACTGGCGTCTGTACCCAGCATGTACAGTGTATTGGACTGAAGAGGATCTACTGTTCTATTCAGTTTCCTAAGCAGAGTTGAACTAGATATGGCCCGTGTGTGGAGGAAGCACAGTTCTTTTGTTCTGAGCAAGCTCACTGTTCAGACCCCATAGGAAACACAGTTGAGTAGAAGAGTTCATTTTTCTCAAAGGCAGAGTGTGTTTCTTGTAAGGCGAGCTAGCATTTGTTTCCCAGTCCTAAATGGAGTTGAAATACACATGAAGTTTCTGGTCCTACCAGCAAGAGTTGTTTTCTGGTAAGAAGAGTCACTATTGCGCTCCCTTTGCCATACACAGTGCATATAGTCCTCTCGTCTGTTCCCAGCAAGTACAGTATATTGGACTGAAGAGGAGCTACTGTTCTTGTCAGTTTCCTAAGCAGAGTTGAACTAGATATGTCCCATGTGTGTAGGAAGCACAGTTCTTTTGTACTCAGCAAGCTCACTGTTCTGGCCCTTTAGGAAACACAGTAGAGTAGAAGAGTGCTCTTTAATCAAAAGCAAAGTGTGTTTCTTGTAAGGCGAGCTAGCGTTTGTTTCCCAGTCCTAAATGGAGTTGAATCACATGCAGTTTCTGGTCCTACGAGCAAGAGTGTTTTCTTTTAATAAGAGTCACTATTGTGCTCCCATTGTCATACTCAGGGCAAATAGCACTGGCCTCTGTTCCCAGCATGTACATTGTATTGGACTGAAGAGGATCTACTGTTCTTCTCAGGTTCCTAAGCAGAGTTGAACTAGATATGGCCCATGTGTGTAGGAAGCACAGTTCTTTTGTACACAGCAAGCTCAATGTTCTGGCCCTATAGGAAACACAGTAGAGTACAAGAGTGCTCTTTAATCAAAAGCAAAGTGTGTTTCTTGTAAGGCGAGCTAGCGTTTGTTTCCCAGTTATAAATGGAGCTGAATCACATGCAGTTTCCGTTCCTACAAGCAAGAGTTGTTTTCTGGTAAGGAAAGTCACTATTGCGCTCCCATTGCCATACACAGTGCAAATAGCATTCGCGTCTGTTCCCAGCAAGTACAGTGTATTGGACTGAAGAGGAGATACTGTTCTTGTCAGTTTCCTAAGCAGAATTGAACTAGATATGGCCCGTGTTTGTAGGAAGCACAGTTTCTTTGTTGTGAGCAAGCTCACTGTTTGGACACCATAGGAAACAAAGTAGAGTAGAAGAGTGCTCTTTTCTCGAAAGCAGAGTGTGTTTTTTGTAAGGCGAGCTAGCGTTTGTTTCCCAGTCCCAAATGGAGTTGAATCACATGCAGTTTCTGGTCCTACGAGCAAGAGTTGTTTTCTGGTAAGAAGAGTCACTATTGCGCTCCCTTTGCCATACACAGTGCAAATAGCCCTCGCGTATGTTCCCAGCAAGTACAGTGTATTGGACTGAAGAGGAGCTACTGTTCTTGTCAGTTTCCTAAGCAGAGTTGAACTAGATATGGCCCATGTGTGTAGCAAGCACAGTTCCTTTGTACTCAGCAAGCTCACTGTTCTGGCCCTATAGGAAACACAGTAGAGTACAAGAGTGCTCTTTCCTCAAAAGCAGACTGTGTTTTTTGTAAGGCGAGCTAGCATTTGTTTCGCAGTCCTAAATGGAGTTGAATCACATGCAGTTTCCGTTCCTACGAGCAAGAGTTGTTTTCTCGTAAGGATAGTCACTTTTGCGCTCCCATTGACATACACAGTGCAAATAGCACTGGCGACTGTACCCAGCATGTACAGCGTATTGGACTTAAGAGGATCTACTGTTCTTGTCAGTTTTCTAAGCAGAGTTGAACTAGATATGGCCCGTGTGTGTAGGAAGCACAGTTCATTTGTTCTGAGCAAGCTCACTGTTCGGACCCCATAGGAAACACAGTAGAGTAGAACAGTGCTCTTTTCTCAAAAGCAGAGTGTGTTTCTTGTAAGGCGAGCTAGGGTTTGTTTCCCAGTCCTAAATGGTGTTGAATCACATGCAGTTTCTGGTCCTACAAGCAAGAGTTGAAATACACATGCAGTTTCTGGTCCTAGGAGCAAGAGTTGTTTTCTGGTAAGAAGAGTCACTATTGCGCTCCCTTTGCCATACACAGTGCAAATAGCCCTCGCGTATGTTCCCAGCAAGTACAGTGTATTGGACTGAAGAGGAGCTACTGTTCTTGTCAGTTTCCTAAGCAGAGTTGAACTAGATATGGCCCATGTGTGTAGCAAGCACAGTTCCTTTGTACTCAGCAAGCTCACTGTTCTGGCCCTATAGGAAACACAGTAGAGTACAAGAGTGCTCTTTCCTCAAAAGCAGACTGTGTTTTTTGTAAGGCGAGCTAGCATTTGTTTCGCAGTCCTAAATGGAGTTGAATAACATGCAGTTTCCGTTCCTACAGGCAAGAGTTGTTTTCTTGTAAGGATAGTCACTATTGCGCTCCCATTGACATACACAGTGCAAATAGCCCTCGCGTATGTTCCCAGCAAGTACAGTGTATTGGACTGAAGAGGAGCTACTGTTCTTGTCAGTTTCCTAAGCAGAGTTGAACTAGATATGGCCCGTGTGTGTAGGAAGCACAGTTCTTTTGTTCTGAGCAAGCTCACTGTTCTGGCCCTATAGGAAACACAGTAGTGTAGAAGAGTGCTCTTTTCTCAAAAGCAGAGTGAGTTTCTTGTAAGGCAAGCTAGCGTTTGTTTACCAGTCTATTGGACTGAGAGGTTCTACTGTTCTTGTCAGTTTCTTAAGCAGAATTGAACAAGATATGCCCGTGTGTGTAGGAAGCACAGTTCTTTTGTTCTGAGCAGGCTCACATTTTTAACCACATAGGAAACACAGTAGAGTAAGAGTGCATTTTTCTCAAAAGCAGAGTGTGTTACTTGTAAGGCGAGCTAGCGTTTGTTTCCCAGTCCTAAATGGAGATGAAATACACATGCAGTTTCTGGTCCTAGGAGCAAGAGTTTTTTTCTGGTAAGAAGAGTCACTATTGCGCTCCCATTGCCATACATAGTACAAATAACACTCGCGTCTGTTTCCAGCAAGTACAGTGTATTGGTCTGAAGAGGAGCTACTGTTCTTGTCAGTTTCCTTAGCAAAGTTGAACTAGATAAGGCCCATGTGTGTAGGAAGCACAGTTCTTTTGTTCTGTGCAAGCTCACTGTTCGAACCCCATAGGAAACACAGTAGAGAGAACAGTGCTCTTTTCTCAAAAGCAGAGTGTGTTTCTTGTAAGGAGAGCTACTGTTTGTTTCCCAGTCCTAAATGGAGTTGAGTCACATGCAGTTTCCGTTCCTATGAGCAAGAGTTGTTTTCTGGTAAGGAAAGTCACTATTGCGCTCCCATTGCCATACACAGTGCAAATAGCACTCGCGTCTTTTCCCAGCAAGTACAGTGTATTGGACTGAAGAGGAGCTACTGTTCTTGTCAGTTTCCTAAGCAGAATTGAACTAGATATGGCCCGTGTGTGTAGGAAGCACAGTTCTTTTGTTCTGAGCAAGCTCACTGTTTGGACCCCATAGGAAACACAGTAGAGTAGAAGAGTGCTCTTTTCTCAAAAGCAGAGTGTGTTTTTTGTAAGGCGAGCTAGCGTTTGTTTCGCAGTCCTAAATGGAGTTGAATCACATGCAGTTTCCGTTCCTACTTGCAAGAGTTGTTTTCTGGAAAGGAAAGTCACTCCCATTGCCATACACAGTGCAAATAGCACTCGCGTCTGTTCCCAGCAGGTACAGTGTATTGGACTGAAGAGGAGCTACTGTTCTTGTAAGTTTCCTAAGCTGAATTGAACTAGATATGGCCCTTGTATGTAGAAAGCACAGTTCTTTTGTTCTGAGCAAGCTCACTGTTCTGGCTCTATAGGAAACACAGTAGAGTAGAAGAGTGCTCTTTCCTCAAAAGCAGAGTGTGTTCCTTGTAAGGCGAGCTAGTGTTTGTTTCCCAGTCCTAAATGGAGTTGAATCACATGCAGTTTCCGTTCCTACGAGCAAGAGTTGTTTTCTTGTAAGGAAAGTCACTATTGCGCTCCCATTGCCATACACAGTGCAAATAGCACTCGCATCTGTTCCCAGCAAGTACAGTGTATTGGACTGAAGAGGAGCTACTGTTCTTGTCAGTTTCCTAAGGAAAATTGATCTAGATATGGCCCGTGTGTGTAGGAAGCACAGTTCTTTTGTTCTGAGCAAGCTCACTGTTTGGACCCCATAGGAAACACAGTAGAGTAGAAGAGTGCTCTTTTCTCAAAAGCAGAGTGTGTTTCTTGTAAGGCAAGCTAGCGTTTTTTTCCCAATCCTAAATGGAGTTGAATCACATCCAGTTTCTGGTCCTACGAGCAAGAGTTGTTTTCTGGTAAAAAGAGTCACTATTGCGCTCCCATTGCCATACACAGTGCAAATAGCACTGGCGTCTGTAACCAGGTTGTACAGCGTATTGGACTGAAGAGGAGCTACTGTTCTTGTCAGTTTCCTAAGCAGAGTTTAACTAGATATGGCGCGTGTGTGTAGGAAGCACAGTTCTTTTTTACTCAGCAAGCTCACTGTTCTGGCCCTTTAGGAAACACAGTAGAGTAGAAGAGTGCTCTTTCCTCAAAAGCAGAGTGTGTTTTTTGTAAGGCGAGCTAGCGTTTGTTTCGCAGTCCTAAATGGAGTTGAATCACATGCAGTTTCTGGTCCTACGAGCAAGAGTGTTTTCTTTTAATAAGAGTCACTATTGTGCTCCCATTGTCATACTCAGGGCAAATAGCACTGGCCTCTGTTCCCAGCATGTACATTGTATTGGACTGAAGAGGATCTACTGTTCTTGTCAGGTTCCTAAGCAGAGTTGAACTAGATATGGCCCATGTGTGTAGGAAGCACAGTTCTTTTGTACACAGCAAGCTCAATGTTCTGGCCCTATAGGAAACACAGTAGAGTACAAGAGTGCTCTTTAATCAAAAGCAAAGTGTGTTTCTTGTAAGGCGAGCTAGCGTTTGTTTCCCAGTTATAAATGGAGCTGAATCACATGCAGTTTCCGTTCCTACGAGCAAGAGTTGTTTTCTGGTAAGGAAAGTCACTATTGCGCTCCCATTGCCATACACAGTGCAAATAGCACTCGCGACTGTTCCCAGCAAGTACAGTGTATTGGACTGAAGAGGAGATACTGTTCTTGTCAGTTTCCTAAGCAGAATTGAACTAGATATGGCCCGTGTTTGTAGGAAGCACAGTTTCTTTGTTGTGAGCAAGCTCACTGTTTGGAAACCATAGGAAACAAAGTAGAGTAGAAGAGTGCTCTTTTCTCGAAAGCAGAGTGTGTTTTTTGTAAGGCGAGCTAGCGTTTGTTTCCCAGTCCCAAATGGAGTTGAATCACATGCAGTTTCTGGTCCTACGAGCAAGAGTTGTTTTCTGGTAAGTAGAGTCACTATTGCGCTCCCATTGCCATACACAGTGCAAATAGCACTGGCGACTGTACCCAGCATGTACAGCGTATTGGACTTAAGAGGATCTACTGTTCTTGTCAGTTTTCTAAGCAGAGTTGAACTAGATATGGCCCGTGTGTGTAGGAAGCACAGTTCATTTGTTCTGAGCAAGCTCTGTTCGGACCCCATAGGAAACACAGTAGAGTAGAACAGTGCTCTTTTCTCAAAAGCAGAGTGTGTTTCTTGTAAGGCGAGCTAGGGTTTGTTTTCCAGTCCTAAATGGTGTTGAATCACATGCAGTTTCTGGTCCTACAAGCAAGAGTTGAAATACACATGCAGTTTCTGGTCCTACGAGCAAGAGTTGTTTTCTGGTAAGAAGAGTCACTATTGTGCTCCCTTTGCCATACACAGTGCAAATAGCCCTCGCCTATGTTCCCAGCAAGTACAGTGTATTGGACTGAAGAGGAGCTACTGTTCTTGTCAGTTTCCTAAGCAGAGTTGAACTAGATATGGCCCATGTGTGTAGCAAGCACAGTTCCTTTGTACTCAGCAAGCTCACTGTTCTGGCCCTATAGGAAACACAGTAGAGTACAAGAGTGCTCTTTCCTCAAAAGCAGACTGTGTTTTTTGTAAGGCGAGCTAGGGTTTGTTTCCCAGTTCTAAATGGAGTTGAATCACATGCAGTTTCCGTTCCTACGAGCAAGAGTTGTTTTCTCGTAAGGATAGTCACTATTGCGCTCCCATTGACATACACAGTGCAAATAGCCCTCGCGTATGTTCCCAGCAAGTACAGTGTATTGGACTGAAGAGGAGATACTGTTCTTGTCAGTTTCCTAAGCAGAATTGAACTAGATATGGCCCGTGTTTGTAGGAAGCACAGTTTCTTTGTTGTGAGCAAGCTCACTGTTTGGACACCATAGGAAACAAAGTAGAGTAGAAGAGTGCTCTTTTCTCGAAAGCAGAGTGTGTTTCTTGTAAGGCGAGCTAGCGTTTGTTTCCCAGTCCTAAATGGAGTTGAATCACATGCAGTTTCTGGTCCTACGAGCAAGAGTTTTTTCTGGTAATAAGAGTCACTATTGTGCTCCCATTGTCATACACAGGGCAAAGAGCACTGGCCTCTGTTCCCAGCATGTACAGTGTATTGGACTGAAGATGATCTACTGTTCTTGTCAGGTTCCTAAGCAGAGTTGAACTAGATATGGCCCATGTGTGTAGGAAGCACAGTTCTTTTGTTCTGAGCAAGCTCACTGTTCTGGCCCTATAGCAAACACAATAGGGAAGAAGAGTGCTCATTCCTCAAAAGCAGAGTGTGTTTTTTGTAAGGCGAGCTAGCGTTTGTTTCGCAGTCCTAAATGGAGTTGAATCACATGCAGTTTCCGTTCCTACTTGCAAGAGTTGTTTTCTGGAAAGGAAAGTCACTATTGCGCTCCCATTGCCATACACAGTGCAAATAGCACTAGCGTCTGTTCCCAGCAGGTACAGTGTATTGGACTGAAGAGGAGCTACTGTTCTTGTAAGTTTCCTAAGCTGAATTGAACTAGATATGGCCCTTGTATGTAGAAAGCACAGTTCTTTTGTTCTGAGCAAGCTCACTGTTCTGGCTCTATAGGAAACACAGTAGAGTAGAAGAGTGCTCTTTGCTCAAAAGCAGAGTGTGTTTCTTGTAAGGCGAGCTAGCGTTTGTTTCCCAGTCCCAAATGGAGTTGAATCACATGCAGTTTCTGGTCCTACGTGCAAGAGTTTTTTCTGGTAATAAGACTCACTATTGCTCCCATTGTCATACTCAGGGCAAATAGCACTGGCCTCTGTTCCCAGCATGTACAGTGTATTGGACTGAAGAGGATCTACTGTTCTTGTCAGGTTCATAAGCAGAGTTCAACTAGATATGGCCCATGTGTGTAGGAAGCACAATTCTTTTGTACTCAGCAAGCTCACTGTTCTGGCCCTATAGGAAACACAGTAGATTAGAAGAGTGCTCTTTCCTCAAAAGCAGAGTGTGTTCCTTGTAAGGCGAGCTAGTGTTTGTTTCCCAGTCCTAAATGGAGTTGAATCACATGCAGTTTCCGTTCCTACGAGCAAGAGTTGTTTTCTTGTAAGGAAAGTCACTATTGCGCTCCCATTGCCATACACAGTGCAAATAGCACTCGCATCTGTTCCCAGCAAGTACAGTGTATTGGACTGAAGAGGAGCTACTGTTCTTGTCAGTTTCCTAAGGAAAATTGATCTAGATATGGCCCGTGTGTGTAGGAAGCACAGTTCTTTTGTTCTGAGCAAGCTCACTGTTTGGACCCCATAGGAAACACAGTAGAGTAGAAGAGTGCTCTTTTCTCAAAAGCAGAGTGTGTTTCTTGTAAGGCAAGCTAGCGTTTTTTTCCCAATCCTAAATGGAGTTGAATCACATCCAGTTTCTGGTCCTACGAGCAAGAGTTGTTTTCTGGTAAAAGGAGTCACTATTGCGCTCCCATTGCCATACACAGTGCAAATAGCACTGGCGTCTGTAACCAGGTTGTACAGCGTATTGGACTGAAGAGGAGCTACTGTTCTTGTCAGTTTCTTAAGCAGAGTTTAACTAGATATGGCCCGTGTGTGTAGGAAGCACAGTTCTTTTGTACTCAGCAAGCTCACTGTTCTGGCCCTTTAGGAAACACAGTAGAGTAGAAGAGTGCTCTTTCCTCAAAAGCAGACTGTGTTTTTTGTAAGGCGAGCTAGCGTTTGTTTCGCAGTCCTAAATGGAGTTGAATCACATGCAGTTTCTGGTCCTACGAGCAAGAGTGTTTTCTTTTAATAAGAGTCACTATTGTGCTCCCATTGTCATACTCAGGGCAAATAGCACTGGCCTCTGTTCCCAGCATGTACATTGTATTGGACTGAAGAGGATCTACTGTTCTTGTCAGGTTCCTAAGCAGAGTTGAACTAGATATGGCCCATGTGTGTAGGAAGCACAGTTCTTTTGTACACAGCAAGCTCAATGTTCTGGCCCTATAGGAAAAACAGTAGAGTACAAGACTGCTCTTTAATCAAAAGCAAAGTGTGTTTCTTGTAAGGCGAGCTAGCGTTTGTTTCCCAGTTATAAATGGAGCTGAATCACATGCAGTTTCCGTTCCTACGAGCAAGAGTTGTTTTCTGGTAAGGAAAGTCACTATTGCGCTCCCATTGCCATACACAGTGCAAATAGCACTCGCGTCTGTTCCCAGCAAGTACAGTGTATTGGACTGAAGAGGAGATACTGTTCTTGTCAGTTTCCTAAGCAGAATTGAACTAGATATGGCCCGTGTTTGTAGGAAGCACAGTTTCTTTGTTGTGAACAAGCTCACTGTTTGGACACCATAGGAAACAAAGTAGAGTAGAAGAGTGCTCTTTTCTCGAAAGCAGAGTGTGTTTTTTGTAAGGCGAGCTAGCGTTTGTTTCCCAGTCCCAAATGGAGTTGAATCACATGCAGTTTCTGGTCCTACGAGCAAGAGTTGTTTTCTGGTAAGAAGAGTCACTATTGCGCTCCCATTGCCATACACAGTGCAAATAGCACTGGCGACTGTACCCAGCATGTACAGCGTATTGGACTTAAGAGGATCTACTGTTCTTGTCAGTTTTCTAAGCAGAGTTGAACTAGATATGGCCCGTGTGTGTAGGAAGCACAGTTCATTTGTTCTGAGCAAGCTCACTGTTCGGACCCCATAGGAAACACAGTAGAGTAGAACAGTGCTCTTTTCTCAAAAGCAGAGTGTGTTTCTTGTAAGGCGAGCTAGCGTTTGTTACCCAGTCCTAAAGGAGTTGAATGACATGCAGTTTTTGGTTCTACGAGCAAGAGTTGTTTTCTGGTAAGAAGAGTCACTATTGTGCTCCCATTGCCATACACAGTGCAAATAGCACTCGCATCTGTTCCCAGCAAGTACAGTGTATTGGACTGAAGAGGAGCTACTGTTCTTGTCAGTTTCCTAAGGAAAATTGATCTAGATATGGCCCGTGTGTGTAGGAAGCACAGTTCTTTTGTTCTGAGCAAGCTCACTGTTTGGACCCCATAGGAAACACAGTAGAGTAGAAGAGTGCTCTTTTCTCAAAAGCAGAGTGTGTTTCTTGTAAGGCAAGCTAGCATTTTTTCCCAATCTTAAATGGAGTTGAATCACATCCAGTTTCTGGTCCTACGAGCAAGAGTTGTTTTCTGGTAAAAAGAGTCACTATTGCGCTCCCATTGCCATACACAGTGCAAATAGCACTGGCGTCTGTAACCAGGTTGTACAGCGTATTGGACTGAAGAGGAGCTACTGTTCTTGTCAGTTTCCTAAGCAGAGTTTAACTAGATATGGCCCGTGTGTGTAGGAAGCACAGTTCTTTTGTACTCAGCAAGCTCACTGTTCTGGCCCTTTAGGAAACACAGTAGAGTAGAAGAGTGCTCTTTTCTCAAAAGCAGAGTGTGTTTCTTGTAAGGCGAGCTAGGGTTTGTTTTCCAGTCCTAAATGGAGTTGAATCACATGCAGTTTTTTTCCTACGAGCAAGAGTTGTTTTCTGGTAAGACGAGTCACTATTGGGCTCCCACTGCCATACACAGTGCAAATAGGACTGGCGTCTGTTCCCAGCAAGTACAGTGTATCAGACTGAAGAGGAGCTACTATTCTTGTAAGTACAGTGTATTGGACTGAAGAGGAGCTACTGTTCTTGTCAGTTTCCTAAGCAGAGTTGAACTAGATATGGCCCATGTGTGTAGCAAGCACAGTTCCTTTGTACTCAGCAAGCTCACTGTTCTGGCCCTATAGGAAACACAGTAGAGTACAAGAGTGCTCTTTCCTCAAAAGCAGACTGTGTTTTTTGTAAGGCGAGCTAGGGTTTGTTTCCCAGTCCTAAATGGAGTTGAATCACATGCAGTTTCCGTTCCTACGAGCAAGAGTTGTTTTCTCGTAAGGATAGTCACTATTGCGCTCCCATTGACATACACAGTGCAAATAGCCCTGCGCGTATGTTCCCAGCAAGTACAGTGTATTGGACTGAAGAGGAGATACTGTTCTTGTCAGTTTCCTAAGCAGAATTGAACTAGATATGGCCCGTGTTTGTAGGAAGCACAGTTTCTTTGTTGTGAGCAAGCTCACTGTTTGGACACCATAGGAAACAAAGTAGAGTAGAAGAGTGCTCTTTTCTCGAAAGCAGAGTGTGTTTCTTGTAAGGCGAGCTAGCGTTTGTTTCCCAGTCCTAAATGGAGTTGAATCACATGCAGTTTCTGGTCCTACGAGCAAGAGTTTTTTCTGGTAATAAGAGTCACTATTGTGCTCCCATTGTCATACACAGGGCAAAGAGCACTGGCCTCTGTTCCCAGCATGTACAGTGTATTGGACTGAAGATGATCTACTGTTCTTGTCAGGTTCCTAAGCAGAGTTGAACTAGATATGGCCCATGTGTGTAGGAAGCACAGTTCTTTTGTTCTGAGCAAGCTCACTGTTCTGGCCCTATAGCAAACACAATAGGGAAGAAGAGTGCTCATTCCTCAAAAGCAGAGTGTGTTTTTTGTAAGGCGAGCTAGCGTTTGTTTCGCAGTCCTAAATGGAGTTGAATCACATGCAGTTTCCGTTCCTACTTGCAAGAGTTGTTTTCTGGAAAGGAAAGTCACTATTGCGCTCCCATTGCCATACACAGTGCAAATAGCACTAGCGTCTGTTCCCAGCAGGTACAGTGTATTGGACTGAAGAGGAGCTACTGTTCTTGTAAGTTTCCTAAGCTGAATTGAACTAGATATGGCCCTTGTATGTAGCACAGTTCTTTTGTTCTGAGCAAGCTCACTGTTCTGGCTCTATAGGAAACACAGTAGAGTAGAAGAGTGCTCTTTGCTCAAAAGCAGAGTGTGTTTCTTGTAAGGCGAGCTAGCGTTGTTCCAGTCCTGTCTAAATGGAGTTGAATCACATGCAGTTTCTGGTCCTACGTGCAAGAGTTTTTTCTGGTAATAAGACTCACTATTGCTCCCATTGTCATACTCAGGGCAAATAGCACTGGCCTCTGTTCCCAGCATGTACAGTGTATTGGACTGAAGAGGTATCTACTGTTCTTGTCAGGTTCATAAGCAGAGTTCAACTAGATATGGCCCATGTGTGTAGGAAGCACAATTCTTTTGTACTCAGCAAGCTCACTGTTCTGGCCCTATAGGAAACACAGTAGATTAGAAGAGTGCTCTTTCCCTCAAAAGCAGAGTGTGTTCCTTGTAAGGCGAGCTAGTGTTTCGTTTCCCAGTCCTAAATGGAGTTGAATCACATGCAGTTTCCGTTCCTACGAGCAAGAGTTGTTTTCTTGTAAGGAAAGTCACTATTGCGCTCCCATTGCCATACACAGCAAATAGCACTCGCATCTGTTCCCAGCAAGTACAGTGTATTGGACTGAAGAGGAGCTACTGTTCTTGTCAGTTTCCTAAGGAAAATTGATCTAGATATGGCCCGTGTGTGTAGGAAGCACAGTTCTTTTGTTCTGAGCAAGCTCACTGTTTGGACCCCATAGGAAACACAGTAGAGTAGAAGAGTGCTCTTTTCTCAAAAGCAGAGTGTGTTTCTTGTAAGGCAAGCTAGCGTTTTTTTCCCAATCCTAAATGGAGTTGAATCACATCCAGTTTCTGGTCCTACGAGCAAGA
Organism: Peromyscus eremicus; assembly: GCF_949786415.1. Taxonomy (NCBI): domain Eukaryota; kingdom Metazoa; phylum Chordata; class Mammalia; order Rodentia; family Cricetidae; genus Peromyscus; species Peromyscus eremicus. The sequence goes on along the minus strand of NW_026735244.1, from coordinate 34,200 downwards.
GTTGTTTTCTGGTAAAAGGAGTCACTATTGCGCTCCCATTGCCATACACAGTGCAAATAGCACTGGCGTCTGTAACCAGGTTGTACAGCGTATTGGACTGAAGAGGAGCTACTGTTCTTGTCAGTTTCCTAAGCAGAGTTTAACTAGATATGGCCCGTGTGTGTAGGAAGCACAGTTCTTTTGTACTCAGCAAGCTCACTGTTCTGGCCCTTTAGGAAACACAGTAGAGTAGAAGAGTGCTCTTTCCTCAAAAGCAGACTGTGTTTTTTGTAAGGCGAGCTAGCGTTTGTTTCGCAGTCCTAAATGGAGTTGAATCACATGCAGTTTCTGGTCCTACGAGCAAGAGTGTTTTCTTTTAATAAGAGTCACTATTGTGCTCCCATTGTCATACTCAGGGCAAATAGCACTGGCCTCTGTTCCCAGCATGTACATTGTATTGGACTGAAGAGGATCTACTGTTCTTGTCAGGTTCCTAAGCAGAGTTGAACTAGATATGGCCCATGTGTGTAGGAAGCACAGTTCTTTTGTACACAGCAAGCTCAATGTTCTGGCCCTATAGGAAAAACAGTAGAGTACAAGACTGCTCTTTAATCAAAAGCAAAGTGTGTTTCTTGTAAGGCGAGCTAGCGTTTGTTTCCCAAGTTATAAATGGAGCTGAATCACATGCAGTTTCCGTTCCTACGAGCAAGAGTTGTTTTCTGGTAAGGAAAGTCACTATTGCGCTCCCATTGCCATACACAGTGCAAATAGCACTCGCGTCTGTTCCCAGCAAGTACAGTGTATTGGACTGAAGAGGAGATACTGTTCTTGTCAGTTTCCTAAGCAGAATTGAACTAGATATGGCCCGTGTTTGTAGGAAGCACAGTTTCTTTGTTGTGAACAAGCTCACTGTTTGGACACCATAGGAAACAAAGTAGAGTAGAAGAGTGCTCTTTTCTCGAAAGCAGAGTGTGTTTTTTGTAAGGCGAGCTAGCGTTTGTTTCCCAGTCCCAAATGGAGTTGAATCACATGCAGTTTCTGGTCCTACGAGCAAGAGTTGTTTTCTGGTAAGAAGAGTCACTATTGCGCTCCCATTGCCATACACAGTGCAAATAGCACTGGCGACTGTACCCAGCATGTACAGCGTATTGGACTTAAGAGGATCTACTGTTCTTGTCAGTTTTCTAAGCAGAGTTGAACTAGATATGGCCCGTGTGTGTAGGAAGCACAGTTCATTTGTTCTGAGCAAGCTCACTGTTCGGACCCCATAGGAAACACAGTAGAGTAGAACAGTGCTCTTTTCTCAAAAGCAGAGTGTGTTTCTTGTAAGGCGAGCTAGCGTTTGTTACCCAGTCCTAAAGGAGTTGAATGACATGCAGTTTTTGGTTCTACGAGCAAGAGTTGTTTTCTGGTAAGAAGAGTCACTATTGTGCTCCCATTGCCATACACAGTGCAAATAGCACTCGCATCTGTTCCCAGCAAGTAGTGTATTGGACTGAAGAGGAGCTACTGTTCTTGTCAGTTTCCTAAGGAAAATTGATCTAGATATGGCCCGTGTGTGTAGGAAGCACAGTTCTTTTGTTCTGAGCAAGCTCACTGTTTGGACCCCATAGGAAACACAGTAGAGTAGAAGAGTGCTCTTTTCTCAAAAGCAGAGTGTGTTTCTTGTAAGGCAAGCTAGCATTTTTTTCCCAATCTTAAATGGAGTTGAATCACATCCAGTTTCTGGTCCTACGAGCAAGAGTTGTTTTCTGGTAAAAAGAGTCACTATTGCGCTCCCATTGCCATACACAGTGCAAATAGCACTGGCGTCTGTAACCAGGTTGTACAGCGTATTGGACTGAAGAGGAGCTACTGTTCTTGTCAGTTTCCTAAGCAGAGTTTAACTAGATATGGCCCGTGTGTGTAGGAAGCACAGTTCTTTTGTACTCAGCAAGCTCACTGTTCTGGCCCTTTAGGAAACACAGTAGAGTAGAAGAGTGCTCTTTTCTCAAAAGCAGAGTGTGTTTCTTGTAAGGCGAGCTAGGGTTTGTTTTCCAGTCCTAAATGGTGTTGAATCACATGCAGTTTCTGGTCCTACAAGCAAGAGTTGAAATACACATGCAGTTTCTGGTCCTACGAGCAAGAGTTGTTTTCTGGTAAGAAGAGTCACTATTGCGCTCCCTTTGCCATACACAGTGCAAATAGCCCTCGCGTATGTTCCCAGCAAGTACAGTGTATTGGACTGAAGAGGAGCTACTGTTCTTGTCAGTTTCCTAAGCAGAGTTGAACTAGATATGGCCCATGTGTGTAGCAAGCACAGTTCCTTTGTACTCAGCAAGCTCACTGTTCTGGCCCTATAGGAAACACAGTAGAGTACAAGAGTGCTCTTTCCTCAAAAGCAGACTGTGTTTTTTGTAAGGCGAGCTAGGGTTTGTTTCCCAGTCCTAAATGGAGTTGAATCACATGCAGTTTCCGTTCCTACGAGCAAGAGTTGTTTTCTCGTAAGGATAGTCACTAATGCGCTCCCATTGACATACACAGTGCAAATAGCCCTCGCGTATATCCCAGCAAGTACAGTGTATTGGACTGAAGAGGAGATACTGTTCTTGTCAGTTTTATAAGCAGAATTGAACTAGATATGGCCCGTGTTTGTAGGAAGCACAGTTTCTTTGTTGTGAGCAAGCTCACTGTTTGGACACCATAGGAAACAAAGTAGAGTAGAAGAGTGCTCTTTTCTCGAAAGCAGAGTGTGTTTCTTGTAAGGCGAGCTAGCGTTTGTTTCCCAGTCCTAAATGGAGTTGAATCACATGCAGTTTCTGGTCCTACGAGCAAGAGTTTTTTCTGGTAATAAGAGTCACTATTGTGCTCCCATTGTCATACACAGGGCAAAGAGCACTGGCCTCTGTTCCCAGCATGTACAGTGTATTGGACTGAAGATGATCTACTGTTCTTGTCAGGTTCCTAAGCAGAGTTGAACTAGATATGGCCCATGTGTGTAGGAAGCACAGTTCTTTTGTTCTGAGCAAGCTCACTGTTCTGGCCCTATAGCAAACACAATAGGGAAGAAGAGTGCTCATTCCTCAAAAGCAGAGTGTGTTTTTTGTAAGGCGAGCTAGCGTTTGTTTCGCAGTCCTAAATGGAGTTGAATCACATGCAGTTTCCGTTCCTACTTGCAAGAGTTGTTTTCTGGAAAGGAAAGTCACTATTGCGCTCCCATTGCCATACACAGTGCAAATAGCACTAGCGTCTGTTCCCAGCAGGTACAGTGTATTGGACTGAAGAGGAGCTACTGTTCTTGTAAGTTTCCTAAGCTGAATTGAACTAGATATGGCCCTTGTATGTAGAAAGCACAGTTCTTTTGTTCTGAGCAAGCTCACTGTTCTGGCTCTATAGGAAACACAGTAGAGTAGAAGAGTGCTCTTTGCTCAAAAGCAGAGTGTGTTTCTTGTAAGGCGAGCTAGCGTTTGTTTCCCAGTCCTAAATGGAGTTGAATCACATGCAGTTTCTGGTCCTACGTGCAAGAGTTTTTTCTGGTAATAAGACTCACTATTGCTCCCATTGTCATACTCAGGGCAAATAGCACTGGCCTCTGTTCCCAGCATGTACAGTGTATTGGACTGAAGAGGATCTACTGTTCTTGTCAGGTTCATAAGCAGAGTTCAACTAGATATGGCCCATGTGTGTAGGAAGCACAATTCTTTTGTACTCAGCAAGCTCACTGTTCTGGCCCTATAGGAAACACAGTAGATTAGAAGAGTGCTCTTTCCTCAAAAGCAGAGTGTGTTCCTTGTAAGGCGAGCTAGTGTTTGTTTCCCAGTCCTAAATGGAGTTGAATCACATGCAGTTTCCGTTCCTACGAGCAAGAGTTGTTTTCTTGTAAGGAAAGTCACTATTGCGCTCCCATTGCCATACACAGTGCAAATAGCACTCGCATCTGTTCCCAGCAAGTACAGTGTATTGGACTGAAGAGGAGCTACTGTTCTTGTCAGTTTCCTAAGGAAAATTGATCTAGATATGGCCCGTGTGTGTAGGAAGCACAGTTCTTTTGTTCTGAGCAAGCTCACTGTTTGGACCCCATAGGAAACACAGTAGAGTAGAAGAGTGCTCTTTTCTCAAAAGCAAAGTGTGTTTCTTGTAAGGCAAGCTAGCGTTTTTTTCCCAATCCTAAATGGAGTTGAATCACATCCAGTTTCTGGTCCTACGAGCAAGAGTTGTTTTCTGGTAAAAGGAGTCACTATTGCGCTCCCATTGCCATACACAGTGCAAATAGCACTGGCGTCTGTAACCAGGTTGTACAGCGTATTGGACTGAAGAGGAGCTACTGTTCTTGTCAGTTTCCTAAGCAGAGTTTAACTAGATATGGCCCGTGTGTGTAGGAAGCACAGTTCTTTTGTACTCAGCAAGCTCACTGTTCTGGCCCTTTAGGAAACACAGTAGAGTAGAAGAGTGCTCTTTCCTCAAAAGCAGACTGTGTTTTTCGTAAGGCGAGCTAGCGTTTGTTTCGCAGTCCTAAATGGAGTTGAATCACATGCAGTTTCTGGTCCTACGAGCAAGAGTGTTTTCTTTTAATAAGAGTCACTATTGTGCTCCCATTGTCATACTCAGGGCAAATAGCACTGGCCTCTGTTCCCAGCATGTACATTGTATTGGACTGAAGAGGATCTACTGTTCTTGTCAGGTTCCTAAGCAGAGTTGAACTAGATATGGCCCATGTGTGTAGGAAGCACAGTTCTTTTGTACACAGCAAGCTCAATGTTCTGGCCCTATAGGAAAAACAGTAGAGTACAAGACTGCTCTTTAATCAAAAGCAAAGTGTGTTTCTTGTAAGGCGAGCTAGCGTTTGTTTCCCAGTTATAAATGGAGCTGAATCACATGCAGTTTCCGTTCCTACGAGCAAGAGTTGTTTTCTGGTAAGGAAAGTCACTATTGCGCTCCCATTGCCATACACAGTGCAAATAGCACTCGCGTCTGTTCCCAGCAAGTACAGTGTATTGGACTGAAGAGGAGATACTGTTCTTGTCAGTTTCCTAAGCAGAATTGAACTAGATATGGCCCGTGTTTGTAGGAAGCACAGTTTCTTTGTTGTGAACAAGCTCACTGTTTGGACACCATAGGAAACAAAGTAGAGTAGAAGAGTGCTCTTTTCTCGAAAGCAGAGTGTGTTTTTTGTAAGGCGAGCTAGCGTTTGTTTCCCAGTCCCAAATGGAGTTGAATCACATGCAGTTTCTGGTCCTACGAGCAAGAGTTGTTTTCTGGTAAGAAGAGTCACTATTGCGCTCCCATTGCCATACACAGTGCAAATAGCACTGGCGACTGTACCCAGCATGTACAGCGTATTGGACTTAAGAGGATCTACTGTTCTTGTCAGTTTTCTAAGCAGAGTTGAACTAGATATGGCCCGTGTGTGTAGGAAGCACAGTTCATTTGTTCTGAGCAAGCTCACTGTTCGGACCCCATAGGAAACACAGTAGAGTAGAACAGTGCTCTTTTCTCAAAAGCAGAGTGTGTTTCTTGTAAGGCGAGCTAGCGTTTGTTACCCAGTCCTAAAGGAGTTGAATGACATGCAGTTTTTGGTTCTACGAGCAAGAGTTGTTTTCTGGTAAGAAGAGTCACTATTGTGCTCCCATTGCCATACACAGTGCAAATAGCACTCGCATCTGTTCCCAGCAAGTACAGTGTATTGGACTGAAGAGGAGCTACTGTTCTTGTCAGTTTCCTAAGGAAAATTGATCTAGATATGGCCCGTGTGTGTAGGAAGCACAGTTCTTTTGTTCTGAGCAAGCTCACTGTTTGGACCCCATAGGAAACACAGTAGAGTAGAAGAGTGCTCTTTCCTCAAAAGCAGAGTGTGTTTCTTGTAAGGCAAGCTAGCATTTTTTTCCCAATCTTAAATGGAGTTGAATCACATCCAGTTTCTGGTCCTACGAGCAAGAGTTGTTTTCTGGTAAAAAGAGTCACTATTGCGCTCCCATTGCCATACACAGTGCAAATAGCACTGGCGTCTGTAACCAGGTTGTACAGCGTATTGGACTGAAGAGGAGCTACTGTTCTTGTCAGTTTCCTAAGCAGAGTTTAACTAGATATGGCCCGTGTGTGTAGGAAGCACAGTTCTTTTGTACTCAGCAAGCTCACTGTTCTGGCCCTTTAGGAAACACAGTAGAGTAGAAGAGTGCTCTTTCCTCAAAAGCAGACTGTGTTTTTCGTAAGGCGAGCTAGCGTTTGTTTCGCAGTCCTAAATGGAGTTGAATCACATGCAGTTTCTGGTCCTACGAGCAAGAGTGTTTTCTTTTAATAAGAGTCACTATTGTGCTCCCATTGTCATACTCAGGGCAAATAGCACTGGCCTCTGTTCCCAGCATGTACATTGTATTGGACTGAAGAGGATCTACTGTTCTTGTCAGGTTCCTAAGCAGAGTTGAACTAGATATGGCCCATGTGTGTAGGAAGCACAGTTCTTTTGTACACAGCAAGCTCAATGTTCTGGCCCTATAGGAAACACAGTAGAGTACAAGAGTGCTCTTTAATCAAAAGCAAAGTGTGTTTCTTGTAAGGCGAGCTAGCGTTTGTTTCCCAGTTATAAATGGAGCTGAATCACATGCAGTTTCCGTTCCTACGAGCAAGAGTTGTTTTCTGGTAAGGAAAGTCACTATTGCGCTCCCATTGCCATACACAGTGCAAATAGCACTCGCGTCTGTTCCCAGCAAGTACAGTGTATTGGACTGAAGAGGAGATACTGTTCTTGTCAGTTTCCTAAGCAGAGTTGAACTAGATATGGCCCATGTGTGTAGCAAGCACAGTTCCTTTGTACTCAGCAAGCTCACTGTTCTGGCCCTATAGGAAACACAGTAGAGTACAAGAGTGCTCTTTCCTCAAAAGCAGACTGTGTTTTTTGTAAGGCGAGCTAGCATTTGTTTCGCAGTCCTAAATGGAGTTGAATCACATGCAGTTTCCGTTCCTATGAGCAAGAGTTGTTTTCTCGTAAGGATAGTCACTATTGCGCTCCCATTGACATACACAGTGCAAATAGCCCTCGCGTATGTTCCCAGCAAATACAGTGTATTGGACTGAAGAGGAGATACTGTTCTTGTCAGTTTCCTAAGCAGAGTTGAACTAGATATGGCCCGTGTTTGTAGGAAGCACAGTTTCTTTGTTGTGAGCAAGCTCACTGTTTGGACACCATAGGAAACAAAGTAGAGTAGAAGAGTGCTCTTTTCTCGAAAGCAGAGTGTGTTTCTTGTAAGGCGAGCTAGCGTTTGTTTCCCAGTCCTAAATGGAGTTGAATCACATGCAGTTTCTGGTCCTACGAGCAAGAGTTGTTTTCTGGTAAGAAGAGTCACTATTGCGCTCCCATTGCCATACACAGTGCAAATAGCACTGGCGACTGTACCCAGCATGTACAGCGTATTGGACTTAAGAGGATCTACTGTTCTTGTCAGTTTTCTAAGCAGAGTTGAACTAGATATGGCCCGTGTGTGTAGGAAGCACAGTTCATTTGTTCTGAGCAAGCTCACTGTTCGGACCCCATAGGAAACACAGTAGAGTAGAACAGTGCTCTTTTCTTAAAAGCAGAGTGTGTTTCTTGTAAGGCGAGCTAGGGTTTGTTTCCCAGTCCTAAATGGTGTTGAATCACATGCAGTTTCTGGTCCTACAAGCAAGAGTTGAAATACACATGCAGTTTCTGGTCCTACGAGCAAGAGTTGTTTTCTGGTAAGAAGAGTCACTATTGCGCTCCCTTTGCCATACACTGTGCAAATAGCCCTCGCGTATGTTCCCAGCAAGTACAGTGTATTGGACTGAAGAGGAGCTACTGTTCTTGTCAGTTTCCTAAGCAGAGTTGAACTAGATATGGCCCATGTGTGTAGCAAGCACAGTTCCTTTGTACTCAGCAAGCTCACTGTTCTGGCCCTATAGGAAACACAGTAGAGTACAAGAGTGCTCTTTCCTCAAAAGCAGACTGTGTTTTTTGTAAGGCGAGCTAGCATTTGTTTCGCAGTCCTAAATGGAGTTGAATCACATGCAGTTTCCGGTCCTATGAGCAAGAGTTGTTTTCTTGTAAGGATAGTCACTATTGCGCTCCCATTGACATACACAGTGCAAATAGCCCTCGCGTATGTTCCCAGCAAGTACAGTGTATTGGACTGAAGAGGAGCTACTGTTCTTGTCAGTTTCCTAAGCAGAGTTGAACTAGATATGGCCCGTGTGTGTAGGAAGCACAGTTCTTTTGTTCTGAGCAAGCTCACTGTTCTGGCCCTATAGGAAACACAGTAGTGTAGAAGAGTGCTCTTTTCTCAAAAGCAGAGTGAGTTTCTTGTAAGGCAAGCTAGCGTTTGTTTACCAGTCTATTGGACTGAAGAGGTTCTACTGTTCTTGTCAGTTTCTTAAGCAGAATTGAACAAGATATGCCCGTGTGTGTAGGAAGCACAGTTCTTTTGTTCTGAGCAGGCTCACATTTCGAACCACATAGGAAACACAGTAGAGTAAGAGTGCATTTTTCTCAAAAGCAGAGTGTGTTACTTGTAAGGCGAGCTAGCGTTTGTTTCCCAGTCCTAAATGGAGATGAAATACACATGCAGTTTCTGGTCCTAGGAGCAAGAGTTGTTTTCTGGTAAGAAGAGTCACTATTGCGCTCTCATTGCCATACATAGTACAAATAACACTCGCGTCTGTTTCCAGCAAGTACAGTGTATTGGTCTGAAGAGGAGCTACTGCTCTTGTCAGTTTCCTTAGCAAAGTTGAACTAGATAAGGCCCATGTGTGTAGGAAGCACAGTTCTTTTGTTCTGTGCAAGCTCACTGTTCGAACCCCATAGGAAACACAGTAGAGAGAAGAGTGCTCTTTTCTCAAAAGCAGAGTGTGTTTCTTGTAAGGAGAGCTACTGTTTGTTTCCCAGTCCTAAATGGAGTTGAGTCACATGTAGTTTCCGTTCCTATGAGCAAGAGTTGTTTTCTGGTAAGGAAAGTCACTATTGCGCTCCCATTGCCATACACAGTGCAAATAGCACTCGCGTCTTTTCCCAGCAAGTACAGTGTATTGGACTGAAGAGGAGCTACTGTTCTTGTCAGTTTCCTAAGCAGAATTGAACTAGATATGGCCCGTGTGTGTAGGAAGCACAGTTCTTTTGTTCTGAGCAAGCTCACTGTTTGGACCCCATAGGAAACACAGTAGAGTAGAAGAGTGCTCTTTTCTCAAAAGCAGAGTGTGTTTCTTGTAAGGCGAGCTAGCGTTTGTTTCCCAGTCCTAAATGGAGTTGAATCACATGCAGTTTCTGGTCCTACGAGCAAGAGTTGTTTTCTGGTAAGAAGAGTCACCATTGTGCTCCCATTGCCATACACTGTGCAAATAGCACTGGCGTCTGTACCCAGCATATACAGTGTATTGGACTGAAGAGGATCTACTGTTCTTGTCAGTCTTCTTAGCAGAATTGAACTAGATATGGCCCGTGTGTGTAGGAAGCACAGTTCTTTTGTTCTCAGCAAGCTCACTGTTCTAGCCCTATAGGAAACACAGTAGAGTAGAAGAGTGCTCTTTTCTCAAAAGCAGAGTGTGTTTCTTGTAAGGCGAGCTAGCGTTTGTTTCCCAGTCCTAAATGGAGTTGAATCACATACAGTTTCTGGTCCTACGAGCAAGAGTTTTTTCTGGTAATAAGAGTCACTATTGTGCTCCCATTGTCATACACAGGGCAAAGAGCACTGGCCTCTGTTCCCAGCATGTACAGTGTATTGGACTGAAGATGATCTACTGTTCTTGTCAGGTTCCTAAGCAGAGTTGAACTAGATATGGCCCATGTGTGTAGGAAGCACAGTTCTTTTGTTCTGAGCAAGCTCACTGTTCTGGCCCTATAGGAAACACAATAGAGAAGAAGAGTGCTCATTCCTCAAAAGCAGAGTGTGTTTTTTGTAAGGCGAGCTAGCGTTTGTTTCGCAGTCCTAAATGGAGTTGAATCACATGCAGTTTCCGTTCCTACTTGCAAGAGTTGTTTTCTGGAAAGGAAAGTCACTATTGCGCTCCCATTGCCATACACAGTGCAAATAGCACTCGCGTCTGTTCCCAGCAGGTACAGTGTATTGGACTGAAGAGGAGCTACTGTTCTTGTAAGTTTCCTAAGCTGAATTGAACTAGATATGGCCCTTGTATGTAGAAAGCACAGTTCTTTTGTTCTGAGCAAGCTCACTGTTCTGGCTCTGTAGGAAACACAGTAGAGTAGAAGAGTGCTCTTTGCTCAAAAGCAGAGTGTGTTTCTTGTAAGGCGAGCTAGCGTTTGTTTCCCAGTCCTAAATGGAGTTGAATCACATGCAGTTTCTGGTCCTACGTGCAAGAGTTTTTTCTGGTAATAAGACTCACTATTGCTCCCATTGTCATACTCAGGGCAAATAGCACTGGCCTCTGTTCCCAGCATGTACAGTGTATTGGACTGAAGAGGATCTACTGTTCTTGTCAGGTTCATAAGCAGAGTTCAACTAGATATGGCCCATGTGTGTAGGAAGCACAATTCTTTTGTACTCAGCAAGCTCACTGTTCTGGCCCTATAGGAAACACAGTAGATTAGAAGAGTGCTCTTTCCTCAAAAGCAGAGTGTGTTCCTTGTAAGGCGAGCTAGTGTTTGTTTCCCAGTCCTAAATGGAGTTGAATCACATGCAGTTTCCGTTCCTACGAGCAAGAGTTGTTTTCTTGTAAGGAAAGTCACTATTGCGCTCCCATTGCCATACACAGTGCAAATAGCACTCGCATCTGTTCCCAGCAAGTACAGTGTATTGGACTGAAGATGAGCTACTGTTCTTGTCAGTTTCCTAAGGAAAATTGATCTAGATATGGCCCGTGTGTGTAGGAAGCACAGTTCTTTTGTTCTGAGCAAGCTCACTGTTTGGACCCCATAGGAAACACAGTAGAGTAGAAGAGTGCTCTTTTCTCAAAAGCAGAGTGTGTTTCTTGTAAGGCAAGCTAGCGTTTTTTTCCCAATCCTAAATGGAGTTGAATCACATCCAGTTTCTGGTCCTACGAGCAAGAGTTGTTTTCTGGTAAAAAGAGTCACTATTGCCCTCCCATTGCCATACACAGTGCAAATAGCACTGGCGTCTGTAACCAGGTTGTACAGCTTATTGGACTGAAGAGGAGCTACTGTTCTTGTCAGTTTCCTAAGCAGAGTTTAACTAGATATGGCCCGTGTGTGTAGGAAGCACAGTTCTTTTGTACTCAGCAAGCTCACTGTTCTGGCCCTTTAGGAAACACAGTAGAGTAGAAGAGTGCTCTTTCCTCAAAAGTAGACTGTGTTTTTTGTAAGGCGAGCTAGCATTTGTTTCCCAGTCCTAAATGGAGTTAAATCACATGCAGTTTCTGGTCCTACGAGCAAGAGTTATTTTCTGGTAAGAAGAGTCACTCTTGTGCTCCCATTGCCATACATAGTACAAATAACACTCGCGTCTGTTTCCAGCAAGTACAGTGTATTGGTCTGAAGAGGAGCTACTGTTCCTGTCAGTTTCCAAAGCAGAGTTGAACTAGATAAGGCCCGTGTGTGTAGGAAGCACAGTTCTTTTGTTCTGAGCAAGCTCACTGTTCGAACCCCATAGAAAACACAGTAGAGAGAAGAGTGCTCTTTTCTCAAAAGCAGAGTGTGTTTTTTGTAAGGTGAACTACCGTTTGTTTCCCAGTCCTAAATGGAGTTGAAATACACATGCAGTTTCTGGTCCTACGAGCAAGAGTTGTTTTCTGGTTAGAAGAGTCACAATTGAGCTTCCTTTGCCATACATAATGCAAATAGCCCTTGCGTCTGTTCCCAGCAAGTACAGTGTATTGGAATGAAGAGGAGCTACTGTTCTTGTCAGTTTCCTAAGCAGAGTTGAACTAGATATGGCCCGTGTGTGTAGGAAGCACCGTTCTTTGTTCTCAGCAAGAGTTGTTTTCTGGTAAGAAGAGTCACTATTGTGCTCCCATTGCCATACACTGTGCAAATAGCACTCGTGTCTGTTCCCAGCAAGTACAGTGTATTAGACAGAAGAGGAGCTACTGTTCTTGTCATTTTCTTAAGCAGAGTTGAAGTAGATATGTCCCGTGTGTGTGAAGCACAGTTCTTTTGTTCTGAGCAAGCTCCATTTTCGGACACCATAGTAAACACAGTAGCGTAGAAGAGTGCTCTTTTCTCAAAAGCAGAGTGTGTTTCTTGCAAGGTGAGCTAGCGTTTGTTTCCCATTCCTAAATGGAGTTGAATCACATGCATTTTTTGGTTCTACGAGCACGGGATGTTTTCTTGTAAGGAAAGTCACTATTGCGCTCCCTTTGTCATACACAGTTCAAATAGACCTCGCGTCTTTTCCCAGCAAGTACAGTGTATTGGACTGAAGAGGAGCTAATGTTCTTCTCAGTTTACTAAGCAGAGTTGAACTAGATATGGCCCGTGTGTGTAGGAAGCACAGTTCTTTTGTTCTGAGCAAGCTCACTGTTCGGACCCCATAGGAAACACAGTAGAATAGAAGAGTGCTCTTTTCTCAAAAGCAGAGTGTGTTTCTTGGATGGCGAGCTAGCGTTTGTTTCCCAGTCCTAAATGGAGTTGAATCACATGCAGTTTCTGGTCCTACGAGCAAGGGATGTTTTCTGGTAAGGAAAGTCACTATTGCGCTCCCTTTTCCATACACAGTTCAAATAGCACTCGCGTCTTTTCCCAGCAAGTACAGTGTATTGGACTGAAGAGGAGCTACTGTTCTTCTCAGTTTCCTAAGCAGAGTTGAACTAGATATGGCCTGTGTATGTAGGAAGCACAGTTCTTTGGTTCTGAGCAAGCTCACTCTTCTGGCCTATAGAAAACACAGTAGAGTAGAAGAGTGCTCTTTTCTCAAAAGCAGAGTGTGTTTCTTGTAAGGCAAGCTAGCGTTTGTTTCCTAGTCCTAAATGGAGTTGAATCACATGCAGTTTCTGTCCTACGAGCAAGAGATGTTTTCTGGAAAGGAAAGTCACTATTGTGCTCCCTTTGCCATACACAGTTCCAATAGCACTCGCGTCTGTTCCCAGCAAGTACAGTGTATTGGACTGAAGAGGAGCTACTGTTCTTGTCAGTTCCCTAAGCAGAGTTGAACTAGGTATGGCCCGTGTGTGTAGGAAGCACAGTTCTTTTGTTCTGAGCAAGCTCACTGTTCTGGCCCTATAGGAAACACAATAGAGTAGAAGAGTGCTCTTTTCTCAAAAGCAGAGTGTGTTTCTTCTAAGGCGAGCTAGCGTTTGTTTCCAAGTGCTAAATGGAGTTGAATCACATGCAGTTTTTGGTCCTACGAGCAAGAGTTGTTTTCTGGTAAGAAGAGTCACTATTGCGCTCCCATTGCCATACACAGGGCAAATAGCACTCGTGTCTGTTCCCAGCAAGTAGTGTGTATTAGACTGAAGAGGAGCTACTGTTCTTGTCAGTTCCCTAAGCAGAGTTGAACTAGATAGTGCACGTGTGTGTAGAAAGCACAGTTCTTTTGTTCTGAGCAAGCTCACTCTTGTGGCCATATAGGAAACACAGAAGAGTAGAAGAGTGCTCTTTTCTCAAAAGCAGAGTGTGTTTCTTGTAAGGCGAGCTAGCGTTTGTTTCCCAGTCCAAAATGGAGTTGAATCACATGCAGTTTCTGGTCCTACGAGCAAGAGTTTTTTTCTGGTAAGAAGAGTCACTATTGTGCTACCATTGCCATACACAGTGCAAATAGCACTCGCGTCTGTTCCCATAAGTACAGTGTATTGGACAGAAGAGGAGCTACTGTTCTTGTCAGTTTCTTAAGCAGAGTTGAAGTAGATATGTCCCCTGTGTGTGAAGCACATTTCTTTTGTTCTGAGCAAGCTCACTTTTCGGATCCCATAGGAAACACAGTAGAGTAGAAGAGTGCACTTTTCTCAAAAGCAGAGTGTGTTTCTTGTAAGGCTAGCTAGTGTTTGTTTCCCAGTCAGAAACGGAGTTGAATCCCATGCAGTTTATGCTCCTACGAGCAAGTGTTGTTTTCTGGTAAGAAGAGTCACTATTGCGCTCCCATTGACATACACACTGCAAATAGCACTCGCGTCTGCTCCCAGCAAGTACAGTGTATTGGACTGAAGAGGAGCTACTGTTCTTGTCAGTTTCCTAAGCAGAGTTGAACTAGATATAGCACGTGTGTGTAGGAAGCACAGTTCTTTTGTTCTGAGCAAGCTCACTGTTCTTGCCCTATAGGAAACACAGTAGAGTACAAGAGTGCTCTTTTCTCAAAAGCAGAGTGTGTTTCTTGTAAGGCGAGCTAGCGTTTGTTTCCCAGTCCTAAATGGAGTTGAATCATGTGCAGTTTCTGTCCTACGAGCAAGAGTTGTTTTCTGGAAAGGAAACTCACTATTGTGCTCCCTTTGCCATACACAGTTCAAATAGCTCTTGCGTCTGTTCCCAGCATGTACAGTCTATTGGACTGAAGAGTTTCTACTGTTCTTGTCAGTTTCCTAAGCAGAATTGAACAAGATATGGCCCGTGTGTGTAGGAAGCACAGTTCTTTTGTTCTGAGCAAGCTCACATTTCGAACCCCATAGGAAAAACAGTAGAGTAGAAGAGTGCATTTTTTTCAACGGCAGAGTGTGTTTCTTGTAAGGCGAGCTAGCATTTGTTTCGCAGTCCTAAATGGAGTTGAATCATATGCAGTTTCCGTTCCTAAAAGCAAGAGTTGTTTTCTGGTAAGGAAAGTCACTATTGCGCTCCCATTGCCATACACAGGGCAAATAGCACTCGTGTCTGTTCCCAGCAAGTAGTGTGTATTAGACTGAAGAGGAGCTACTGTTCTTGTCAGTTCCCTAAGCAGAGTTGAACTAGATAGTGCCCGTGTGTGTAGAAAGCACAGTTCTTTTGTTCTGAGCAAGCTCACTCTTGTGGCCATATAGGAAACACAGAAGAGTAGAAGAGTGCTCTTTTCTCAAAAGCAGAGTGTGTTTCTTGTAAGGCGAGCTAGCGTTTGTTTCCCAGTCCAAAATGGAGTTGAATCACATGCAGTTTCTGGTCCTACGAGCAAGAGTTTTTTTCGGGTAAGAAGAGTCACTATTGTGCTACCATTGCCATACACAGTGCAAATAGCACTCGCGTCTGTTCCCATAAGTACAGTGTATTGGACAGAAGAGGAGCTACTGTTCTTGTCAGTTTCTTAAGCAGAGTTGAAGTAGATATGTCCCCTGTGTGTGAAGCACATTACTTTTGTTCTGAGCAAGCTCACTTTTCGGATCCCATAGGAAACACAGTAGAGTAGAAGAGTGCACTTTTCTCAAAAGCAGAGTGTGTTTCTTGTAAGGCTAGCTAGTGTTTGTTTCCCAGTCAGAAACGGAGTTGAATCCCATGCAGTTTATGCTCCTACGAGCAAGTGTTGTTTTCTGGTAAGAAGAGTCACTATTGCGCTCCCATTGCCATACACACTGCAAATAGCACTCGCGTCTGCTCCCAGCAAGTACAGTGTATTGGACTGAAGAGGAGCTACTGTTCTTGTCAGTTTCCTAAGCAGAGTTGAACTAGATATAGCACGTGTGTGTAGGAAGCACAGTTCTTTTGTTCTGAGCAAGCTCACTGTTCTTGCCCTATAGGAAACACAGTAGAGTACAAGAGTGCTCTTTTCTCAAAAGCAGAGTGTGTTTCTTGTAAGGCGAGCTAGCGTTTGTTTCCCAGTCCTAAATGGAGTTGAATCATGTGCAGTTTCTGTCCTACGAGCAAGAGTTGTTTTCTGGAAAGGAAAGTCACTATTGTGCTCCCTTTGCCATACACAGTTCAAATAGCTCTTGCGTCTGTTCCCAGCATGTACAGTCTATTGGACTGAAGAGTTTCTACTGTTCTTGTCAGTTTCCTAAGCAGAATTGAACAAGATATGGCCCGTGTGTGTAGGAAGCACAGTTCTTTTGTTCTGAGCAAGCTCACATTTCGAACCCCATAGGAAAAACAGTAGAGTAGAAGAGTGCATTTTTTTCAAAGGCAGAGTGTGTTTCTTGTAAGGCGAGCTAGCATTTGTTTCGCAGTCCTAAATGGAGTTGAATCACATGCAGTTTCCGTTCCTACAAGCAAGAGTTGTTTTCTGGTAAGGAAAGTCACTATTGCGCTCCCTTTGCCATACACAGTGCAAGTAGCACTCGCGTCTGTTCCCAGCAAGTACAGTGTATTGGACTGAAGAGGAGCTACTGTTCTTGTCAGTTTCCTAAGCAGAATTGAACTAGATATGGCCCGTGTTTATAGGAAGCACAGCTCTTTTGTTCTGAGCAAGCTCACTGTTTGGACCCCATAGGAAACACAGTAGAGTAGAAGAGTGCTCTTTTCTCAAAAGCAGAGTGTGTTTCTTGTAAGGCGAGCTAGCGTTTGTTTCCCAGTCCTAAATGGAGTTGAATCACATGCAGTTTCTGGTCCTACGAGCAAGAGTTGTTTTCTGGTAAGAAGAGTCACTATTGCGCTCCCATTGCCATACACAGTGCAAATAGCACTGGCGTATGTACCCAGCATGTACAGTGTATTGGACTGAAGAGGAGCTACTGTTCTTGTCAGTATCCTAAGCAGAATTGAACTAGATATGGCCCGTGTGTGTAGGAAGCACAGTTCTTTTGTTCTGAGCAAGCTCACTGTTCTGGCCCTATAGGAAACACAGTAGAGTAGAAGAGTGCTCTTTAATCAAAAGCAGAGTGTGTTTCTTGTAAGGCGAGCTAGCGTTTGTTTCCCAGTCCTAAATGGAGTTGAATCACATGCAGTTTCTGGTCCTACGAGCAAGAGTTGTTTTCTGGTAATAAGAGTCACTATTGCGCTCCCATTGTCTTACTCAGGGCAAATAGCACTGGCCTCTCTTCCCAGCATGTACAGTGTATTGGACTGAAGAGGATCTACTGTTCTTGTCAGGTTCCTAAGCAGAGTTGAACTAGATATGGCCCATGTGTGTAGGAAGCACAGTTCTTTTGTACTCAGCAAGCTTACTCTTCTGGCCCTATAGAAAACACAGTAGAGTAGAAGAGTGCTCTTTTCTCAAAAGCAGAGTGTGTTTCTTGTAAGGCGAGCTAGCGTTTGTTTCCTAGTCCTAAATGGAATTGAATCACATGCAGTTTCTGTTATGATGAGCAAGAGTTGCTTTCTGGTAAGAAGAGTCACTGTTGCGCTCCCATTGCCATACACAGTGCAAATAGCACTGGCTTCTGTACCCAGCATGTACAGTGTATTGGACTGAAGAGGATCAACTGTTCTTTTCAGTTTCCTAAGCAGGGTTGAACTAGATATGGCCCGTGTGTGGAAGAAGCACAGTTCTTTTGTTCTGAACAAGCTCACTGTTCAGACCCCATAGGAAAAACAGTAGAGTAGAAGAGTGCATTTTTCTCAAAGGCCGAGTGTGTTTCTTGTAAGGCGAGCTAGCATTTGTTTCCTAGTCCTAAATGGAGTTGAAATACACATGAAGTTTCTGGTCCTACCAGCAAGAGTTATTTTCTGGTAAGAAGAGTCACTATTGCGCTCCCTTTGCCATACACAGTGCATATAGTCCTCTCGTCTGTTCCCAGCAAGTACAGTGTATTGGACTGAAGAGGAGCTACTGTTCTTGTCAGTTTCCTAAGCAGAGTTGAACTAGATATGGCCCATGTGTGTAGGAAGCACAGTTCTTTTGTACTCAGCAAGCTCACTGTTCTGGCCCTTTAGGAAACACAGTAGAGTAGAAGAGTGCTCTTTCCTCAAAAGTAGACTGTGTTTTTTGTAAGGCGAGCTAGCGTTTGTTTCGCAGTCCTAAATGGAGTTGAATCACATGCAGTTTCTGGTCCTACGAGCAAGAGTGTTTTCTTTTAATAAGAGTCACTATTGTGCTCCCATTGTCATACTCAGGGCAAATAGCACTGGCCTCTGTTCCCAGCATGTACATTGTATTGGACTGAAGAGGATCTACTGTTCTTGTCAGGTTCCTAAGCAGAGTTGAACTAGATATGGCCCATGTGTGTAGGAAGCACAGTTCTTTTGTACACAGCAAGCTCAATGTTCTGGCCCTATAGGAAACACAGTAGAGTACAAGAGTGCTCTTTAATCAAAAGCAAAGTGTGTTTCTTGTAAGGCGAGCTAGCGTTTGTTTCCCAGTACTAAATGGAGTTGAATCACATGCAGTTTCTGGTCCTACGAGCAAGAGTTGTTTTCTGGTAAGAAGAGTCACTATTGCGCTCCCATTGCCATACACAGTGCAAATAGCACTGGCGACTGTACCCAGCATGTACAGCGTATTGGACTTAAGAGGATCTACTGTTCTTGTCAGTTTTCTAAGCAGAGTTGAACTAGATATGGCTCGTGTGTGTAGGAAGCACAGTTCATTTGTTCTGAGCAAGCTCACTGTTCGGACCCCATAGGAAACACAGTAGAGTAGAAGAGTGCTCTTTTCTCAAAAGCAGAGTGTGTTTCTTGTAAGGCGAGCTAGGGTTTGTTTCCCAGTCCTAAATGGAGTTGAATCACATGCAGTTTCTGGTCCTACAAGCAAGAGTTAAAATACACATGCAGTTTCTGGTCCTACGAGCAAGAGTTGTTTTCTGGTAAGAAGAGTCACTATTGCGCTCCCTTTGCCATACACAGTGCAAATAGCCCTCGCGTATGTTCCCAGCAAGTACAGTGTATTGGACTGAAGAGGAGCTACTGTTCTTGTCAGTTTCCTAAGCAGAGTTGAACTAGATATGGCCCATGTGTGTAGGAAGCACAGTTCCTTTGTACTCAGCAAGCTCACTGTTCTGGCCCTATAGGAAACACAGTAGAGTACAAGAGTGCTCTTTCCTCAAAAGCAGACTGTGTTTTTTGTAAGGCGAGCTAGCATTTGTTTCGCAGTCCTAAATGGAGTTGAATCACATGCAGTTTCCGTTCCTACGAGCAAGAGTTGTTTTCTGGTAAGGAAAGTCACTATTGCGCTCCCTTTGACATACACAGTGCAAATAGCACTCGCGTCTGTTCCCAGCAAGTACAGTGTATTGGACTGAAGAGGAGCTACTGTTCTTGTCAGTTTCCTAAGCAGAATTGAACTAGATATGGCCCGTGTGTGTAGGATGCACAGTTCTTTTGTTCTGAGCAAGCTCACTGTTTGGACCCCATAGGAAACACAGTAGAGTAGAAGAGTGCTCTTTTCTCAAAAGCAGAGTTGGTTTCGTGTAAGGCGAGCTAGCGTTTGTTTCCCAGTCCTAAATGGAGTTGAATAACATGCAGTTTTTGGTCCTACGAGCAAGAGTTGTTTTCTCGTAAGGATAGTCACTATTGCGCTCCCATTGACATACACAGTGCAAATAGCCCTCGCGTATGTTCCCAGCAAGTACAGTGTATTGGACTGAAGAGGAGCTACTGTTCTTGTCAGTTTCCTAAGCAGAGTTGAACTAGATATGGCCCGTGTGTGTAAGAAGCACAGTTCTTTTGTTCTGAGCAAGCTCACTGTTCTGGCCCTATAGGAAACACAGTAGTGTAGAAGAGTGCTCTTTTCTCAAAAGCAGAGTGAGTTTCTTGTAATGCGAGCTAGCGTTTGTTTACCAGTCTATTGGACTGAAGAGGTTCTACTGTTCTTGTCAGTTTCTTAAGCAGAATTGAACAAGATATGCCCGTGTGTGTAGGAAGCACAGTTCTTTTGTTCTGAGCAGGCTCACATTTCGAACCACATAGGAAACACAGTAGAGTAAGAGTGCATTTTTCTCAAAAGCAGAGTGTGTTACTTGTAAGGCGAGCTAGCGTTTGTTTCCCAGTCCTAAATGGAGATGAAATACACATGCAGTTTCTGGTCCTAGGAGCAAGAGTTGTTTTCTGGTAAGAAGAGTCACTATTGCGCTCCCATTGCCATACATAGTACAAATAACACTCGCGTCTGTTTCCAGCAAGTACAGTGTATTGGTCTGAAGAGGAGCTACTGTTCTTGTCAGTTTCCTAAGCAAAGTTGAACTAGATAAGGCCCATGTGTGTAGGAAGCACAGTTCTTTTGTTCTGAGCAAGCTCACTGTTCGAACCCCATAGGAAACACAGTAGAGAGAAGAGTGCTCTTTTCTCAAAAGCAGAGTGTGTTTCTTGTAAGGCGAGCTACTGTTTGTTTCCCAGTCCTAAATGGAGTTGAGTCACATGCAGTTTCCGTTCCTATGAGCAAGAGTTGTTTTCTGGTAAGGAAAGTCACTATTGCGCTCCCATTGCCATACACAGTGCAAATAGCACTCGCGTCTTTTCCCAGCAAGTACAGTGTATTGGACTGAAGAGGAGCTACTGTTCTTGTCAGTTTCCTAAGCAGAATTGAACTAGATATGGCCCGTGTGTGTAGGAAGCACAGTTCTTTTGTTCTGAGCAAGCTCACTGTTTGGACCCCATAGGAAACACAGTAGAGTAGAAGAGTGCTCTTTTCTCAAAAGCAGAGTGTGTTTCTTGTAAGGCGAGCTAGCGTTTGTTTCCCAGTCCTAAATGGAGTTGAATCACATGCAGTTTCTGGTCCTACGAGCTAGAGTTGTTTTCTGGTAAGAAGAGTCACCATTGTGCTCCCATTGCCGTACACTGTGCAAAAAGCACTGGCGTCTGTACCCAGCATATACAGTGTATTGGACTGAAGAGGATCTACTGTTCTTGTCAGTCTTCTTAGCAAAAT
Source organism: Peromyscus eremicus (assembly GCF_949786415.1). Lineage (NCBI taxonomy): Eukaryota > Metazoa > Chordata > Mammalia > Rodentia > Cricetidae > Peromyscus > Peromyscus eremicus. The sequence continues at coordinate 13,696 of NW_026735244.1, read as the reverse complement.
TGAACTAGATATGGCCCGTGTGTGTAGGAAGCACAGTTCTTTTGTTCTCAGCAAGCTCACTGTTCTAGCCCTATAGGAAACACAGTAGAGTAGAAGAGTGCTCTTTTCTCAAAAGCAGAGTGTGTTTCTTGTAAGGCGAACTAGCGTTTGTTTCCCAGTCCTAAATGGAGTTGAATCACATGCAGTTTCTGGTCCTACGAGCAAGAGTTTTTTCTGGTAATAAGAGTCGCTATTGTGCTCCCATTGTCATACACAGGGCAAAGAGCACTGGCCTCTGTTCCCAGCATGTACAGTGTATTGGAATGAAGATGATCTACTGTTCTTGTCAGGTTCCTAAGCAGAGTTGAACTAGATATGGCCCATGTGTGTAGGAAGCACAGTTCTTTTGTACTCAGCAAGCTCACTGTTCTGGCCCTATAGGAAACACAATAGAGTAGAAGAGTGCTCATTCCTCAAAAGCAGAGTGTGTTTTTTGTAAGGCGAGCTAGCGTTTGTTTCGCAGTCCTAAATGGAGTTGAATCACATGCAGTTTCCGTTCCTACTTGCAAGAGTTGTTTTCTGGTAAGGAAAGTCACTATTGCACTCCCATTGCCATACACAGTGCAAATAGCACTCGCGTCTGTTCCCAGCATGTACAGTGTATTGGACTGAAGAGGAGCTACTGTTCTTGTAAGTTTCCTAAGCTGAATTGAACTAGATATGGCCCTTGTATGTAGAAAGCACAGTTCTTTTGTTCTGAGCAAGCTCACTGTTCTGGCTCTATAGGAAACACAGTAGAGTAGAAGGGTGCTCTTTGCTCAAAAGCAGAGTGTGTTTATTGTAAGGCCAGCTAGCGTTTGTTTCCCAGTCCTAAATGGAGTTGAATCACATGCAGTTTCTGGTCCTACGTGCAAGAGTTTTTTCTGGTAATAAGACTCACTATTGCTCCCATTGTCATACTCAGGGGAAATAGCACTGGCCTCTGTTTCCAGCATGTACAGTGTATTGGACTGAAGAGGATCTACTGTTCTTGTCAGGTTCATAAGCAGAGTTCAACTAGATATGGCCCATGTGTGTAGGAAGCACAATTCTTTTGTACTCAGCAAGATCACTGTTCTGGCCCTATAGGAAACACAGTAGATTAGAAGAGTGCTCTTTCCTCAAAAGCAGAGTGTGTTTCTTGTAAGGCGAGCTAGTGTTTGTTTCCCAGTCCTAAATGGAGTTGAATCACATGCAGTTTCCGTTCCTACGAGCAAGAGTTGTTTTCTTGTAAGGAAAGTCACTATTGCGCTCCCATTGCCATACACAGTGCAAATAGCACTCGCATCTGTTCCCAGCAAGTACAGTGTATTGGACTGAAGAGGAGCTACTGTTCTTGTCAGTTTCCTAAGGAAAATTGATCTAGATATGGCCCGTGTGTGTAGGAAGCACAGTTCTTTTGTTCTGAGCAAGCTCACTGTTTGGACCCCATAGGAAACACAGTAGAGTAGAAGAGTGCTCTTTTCTCAAAAGCAGAGTGTGTTTCTTGTAAGGCAAGCTAGCGTTTTTTTCCCAATCCTAAATGGAGTTGAATCACATCCAGTTTCTGGTCCTATGAGCAAAAGTTGTTTTCTGGTAAAAAGAGTCACTATTGCGCTCCCATTGCCATACACAGTGCAAATAGCACTGGCGTCTGTACCCAGGTTGTACAGCGTATTGGACTGAAGAGGATCTACTGTTCTTGTCAGTTTCCTAAGCAGAGTTTAACTAGATATGGCCCGTGTGTGTAGGAACCACAGTTCTTTTGTTCTGAGCAAGCTCACATTTCGAACCCCATAGGAAACACAGTAGAGTAGAAGAGTGCATTTTTCTCAAAAGCAGAGTGTGTTTCTTGTAAGGCGAGCTAGCGTTTGTTTCCCAGTCCTAAATGGAGTTAAATCACATGCAGTTTCTGGTCCTACGAGCAAGAGTTATTTTCTGGTAAGAAGAGTCACTATTGCGCTCCCATTGCCATACATAGTACAAATAACACTCGCGTCTGTTTCCAGCAAGTACAGTGTATTGGTCTGAAGAGGAGCTACTGTTCCTGTCAGTTTCCAAAGCAGAGTTGAACTAGATAAGGCCCGTGTGTGTAGGAAGCACAGTTCTTTTGTTCTCAGCAAGCTCACTGTTCGAACCCCATAGAAAACACAGTAGAGAGAAGAGTGCTCTTTTCTCAAAAGCAGAGTGTGTTTTTTGTAAGGTGAACTACCGTTTGTTTCCCAGTCCTAAATGGAGTTGAAATACACATGCAGTTTCTGGTCCTACGAGCAAGAGTTGTTTTCTGGTTAGAAGAGTCACAATTGAGCTTCCTTTGCCATACACAATGCAAATAGCCCTTGCGTCTGTTCCCAGCAAGTACAGTGTATTGGAATGAAGAGGAGCTACTGTTCTTGTCAGTTTCCTAAGCAGAGTTGAACTAGATATGGCCCATGTGTGTAGGAAGCACAGTTCTTTTGTACTCAGCAAGCTCACTGTTCGGTCCCCATAGAAAACACAGTAGAGTAGAAGAGTGCTCTTTTCTCAAAAGCAGAGTGTGTTTCTTGAAAGGCGAGCTAGCGTTTGTTTCCCAGATCTAAATTGAGTTGAATCACATGCAGTTTCTGGTCCTAAGAGCAAGAGTTGTTTTCTGGTAAGAAGAGTCACTATTGTGCTCCCATTGCCATACACTGTGCAAATAGCACTCGCGTCTGTTCCCAGCAAGTACAGTGTATTAGACAGAAGAGGAGCTACTGTTCTTGTCAGTTTCTTAAGCAGAGTTGAAGTAGATATGTCCCGTGTGTGTGAAGCACAGTTCTTTTGTTCTGAGCAAGCTCAATTTTCGGACACCATAGTAAACACAGTAGCGTAGAAGAGTGCTCTTTTCTCAAAAGCAGAGTGTGTTTCTTGCAAGGTGAGCTAGCGTTTGTTTCCCATTCCTAAATGGAGTTGAATCACATGCAGTTTTTGGTCCTACGAGCACGGGATGTTTTCTTGTAACGAAAATCACTATTGCGCTCCCTTTGTCATACACAGTTCAAATAGACCTTGCGTCTTTTCCCAGCAAGTACAGTGTATTGGACTGAAGAGGAGCTAATGTTCTTCTCAGTTTACTAAGCAGAATTGAACTAGATATGGCCCGTGTGTGTAGGAAGCACAGTTCTTTGGTCTGAGCAAGCTCACTGTTCGGACCCCATAGGAAACACAGTAGAATAGAAGAGTGCTCTTTTCTCAAAAGCAGAGTGTGTTTCTTGGATGGCGAGTTAGCGTTTGTTTCCCAGTCCTAAATGGAGTTGAATCACATGCAGTTTCTGGTCCTACGAGCAAGGGATGTTTTCTGGTAAGGAAAGTCACTATTGCGCTCCCTTTGCCATACACAGTTCAAATAGCACTCCCGTCTTTTCCCAGCAAGTACAGTGTATTGGACTGAAAAGTAGCTACTGTTCTTCTCAGTTTCCTAAGCAGAGTTGAACTAGATATGGCCTGTGTATGTAGGAAGCACAGTTCTTTGGTTCTGAGCAAGCTCACTCTTCTGGCCTATAGAAAACACAGTAGAGTAGAACAGTGCTCTTTTCTCAAAAGCAGAGTGTGTTTCTTGTAAGGCAAGCTAGCGTTTGTTTCCTAGTCCTAAATGGAGTTGAATCACATGCAGTTTCTGTCCTACGAGCAAGAGATGTTTTCTGGAAAGGAAAGTCACTATTGTGCTCCCTTTGCCATACACAGTTCCAATAGCACTCGCGTCTGTTCCCAGCAAGTACAGTGTATTGGACTGAAGAGGAGCTACTGTTCTTGTCAGTTTCCTAAGCAGAGTTGAACTAGGTATGGCCCGTGTGTGTAGAAAGCACAGTTCTTTTGTTCTGAGCAAGCTCACTGTTCTGGCCCTATAGGAAACACAATAGAGTAGAAGAGTGCTCTTTTCTCAAAAGCAGAGTGTGTTTCTTCTAAGGCGAGCTAGCGTTTGTTTCCAAGTCCTAAATGGAGTTGAATCACATGCAGTTTTTGGTCCTACGAGCAAGAGTTGTTTTCTGGTAAGAAGAGTCACTATTGCGCTCCCATTGCCATACACAGGGCAAATAGCACTCGTGTCTGTTCCCAGCAAGTAGAGTGTATTAGACTGAAGAGGAGCTACTGTTCTTGTCAGTTCCCTAAGCAGAGTTGAACTAGATAGTGCCAGTGTGTGTAGAAAGCACAGTTCTTTTGTTCTGAGCAAGCTCACTCTTGTGGCCATATAGGAAACACAGAAGAGTAGAAGAGTGCTCTTTTCTCAAAAGCAGAGTGTGTTTCTTGTAAGGCGAGCTAGCGTTTGTTTCCCAGTCCAAAATGGAGTTGAATCACATGCAGTTTCTGGTCCTACGAGCAAGAGTTTTTTTCTGGTAAGAAGAGTCACTATTGTGCTACAATTGCCATACACAGTGCAAATAGCACTCGCGTCTGTTCCCATAAATACAGTGTATTGGACAGAAGAGGAGCTACTGTTCTTATCAGTTTCTTAAGCAGAGTTGAAGTAGATATGTCCCCTGTGTGTGAAGCACATTTCTTTTGTTCTGAGCAAGCTCACTTTTCGGATCCCATAGGAAACACAGTAGAGTAGAAGAGTGCTCTTTTCTCAAAAGCAGAGTGTGTTTCTTGTAAGGCTAGCTAGTGTTTGTTTCCCAGTCAGAAACGGAGTTGAATCCCATGCAGTTTATGCTCCTACGAGCAAGTGTTGTTTTCTGGTAAGAAGAGTCACTATTGCGCTCCCATTGCCATACACACTGCAAATAGCACTCGCGTCTGCTCCCAGCAAGTACAGTGTATTGGACTGAAGAGGAGCTACTGTTCTTGTCAGTTTCCTAAGCAGAGTTGAACTAGATATAGCACGTGTGTGTAGAAAGCACAGTTCTTTTGTTCTGAGCAAGCTCACTGTTCTTGCCCTATAGGAAACACAGTAGAGTACAAGAGTGCTCTTTTCTCAAAAGCAGAGTGTGTTTCTTGTAAGGCGAGCTAGCGTTTGTTTCCCAGTCCTAAATGGAGTTGAATCATGTGCAGTTTCTGTCCTACGAGCAAGAGTTGTTTTCTGGAAAGGAAAGTCACTATTGTGCTCCCTTTGCCATACACAGTTCAAATAGCTCTCGCGTCTGTTCCCAGCATGTACAGTCTATTGGACTGAAGAGTTTCTACTGTTCTTGTCAGTTTCCTAAGCAGAATTGAACAAGATATGGCCCGTGTGTGTAGGAAGCACAGTTCTTTTTTTCTGAGCAAGCTCACATTTCGAACCCCATAGGAAAAACAGTAGAGTAGAAGAGTGCATTTTTTTCAAAGGCAGAATGTGTTTCTTGTAAGGCGAGCTAGCATTTGTTTCCCAGTCCTAAATGGAGTTGAATCACATGCAGTTTCCGTTCCTACAAGCAAGAGTTGTTTTCTGGTAAGGAAAGTCACTATTGCGCTCCCTTTGCCATACACAGTGCAAATAGCACTCGCGTCTGTTCCCAGCAAGTACAGTGTATTGGACTGAAGAGGAGCTACTGTTCTTGTCAGTTTCCTAAGCAGAATTGAACTAGATATGGCCCGTGTTTATAGGAAGCACAGCTCTTTTGTTCTGATCAAGCTCACTGTTTGGACCCCATAGGAAACACAGTAGAGTAGAAGAGTGCTCTTTTCTCAAAAGCAGAGTGTGTTTCTTGTAAGGCGAGCTAGCGTTTGTTTCCCAGTCCTAAATGGAGTTGAATCACATGCAGTTTCTGGTCCTACGAGCAAGAGTTGTTTTCTGGTAATAAGAGTCACAATTGCGCTCCCATTTTCATACTCAGGGCAAATAGCACTGGCCTCTCTTCCCAGCATGTACAGTGTATTGGACTGAAGAGGATCTACTGTTCTTGTCAGGTTCCTAAGCAGAGTTGAACTAGATATGGCCCATGTGTGTAGGAAGCACAGTTCTTTTGTACTCAGCAAGCTCACTCTTCTGGCCCTATAGGAAACACAGTAGAGTAGAAGAGTGCTCTTTTCTCAAAAGCAGAGTGTGTTTCTTGTAAGGCGAGCTAGCGTTTGTTTCCCAGTCCTAAATGGAATTGAATCACATGCAGTTTCTGTTATGATGAGCAAGAGTTGCTTTCTGGTAAGAAGAGTCACTATTGCGCTCCCATTGCCATACACAGTGCAAATAGCACTGGCTTCTGTACCCAGCATGTACAGTGTATTGGACTGAAGAGGATCAACTGTTCTTTTCAGTTTCCTAAGCAGAGTTGAACTAGATATGGCCCGTGTGTGGAAGAAGCACAGTTCTTTTGTTCTGAACAAGCTCACTGTTCAGACCCCATAGGAAAAACAGTAGAGTAGAAGAGTGCATTTTTCTCAAAGGCCGAGTGTGTTTCTTGTAATGCGAGCTAGCATTTGTTTCCTAGTCCTAAATGGAGTTGAAATACACATGAAGTTTCTGGTCCTATCAGCAAGAGTTGTTTTCTGGTAAGAAGAGTCACTATTGCGCTCCCTTTGCCATACACAGTGCATATAGCCCTCGCGTCTGTTCCCAGCAAGTACAGTGTATTAGACTGAAGAGGAGCTACTGTTCTTGTCAGTTTCCTAAGCAGAGATGAACTAGATAGGGCCCGTGTGTGTAGAAAGCACAGTTCTTTTGTTCTGAGCAAGCTCACTCTTGTGGCCGTACAGGAAACACAGAAGAGTAAAAGAGTGCTCTTTTCTCAAAAGCAGAGTGTGTTTCTTGTAAGGCGAGCTAGCGTTTGGTTCCCAGTCCAAAATGGAGTTGAATCACATGCAGTTTCTGGTCCTACGAGCAAGAGTTTTTTTCTGGTAAGAAGAGTCACTATTGTGCTACCATTGCCATACACAGTGCAAATAGCACTCGCGTCTGTTCCCAGCAAGTACAGTGTATTGGACAGAAGAGGAGCTACTGTTCTTTTCAGTTTCTTCAGCAGAGTTGAAGTAGATATGTCCCCTGTGTGTGAAGCACAGTTCTTTTGTTCTGAGCAAGCTCACTGTTCGGATCCCATAGGAAACACAGTAGAGTAGAAGAGTGCTCTTTTCTCAAAAGCAGAGTGTGTTTCTTGTAAGGCGAGCAAGCGTTTGTTTCCCAGTCCTAAATGGAATTGAATCACGTGCAGTTTCTGTCCTACGAGCAAGAGTTGTTTTCTGGAAAGGAAAGTCACTATTGTGCTCCCTTTGCCATACACAGTTCAAATAGCTCTCGCGTCTGTTCCCAGCATGTACAGTCTATTGGACTGAAGAGTTTCTACTGTTCTTGTCAGTTTCCGAAGCAGAATTGAACAAGATATGGTCCGTGTGTGTAGGAAGCACAGTTCTTTTGTTCTGAGCAAGCTCACATTTCGAACCCCATAGGAAAAACAGTACAGTAGAAGAGTGCATTTTTTTCAAAGGCAGAGTGTGTTTATTGTAAGGCGAGCTAGCCTTTGTTTCTCAGTCCTAAATGGAGTTGAATCACATGCAGTTTCCGTTCCTACAAGCAAGAGTTGTTTTCAGGTAAGGAAAGTCACTATTGTGCTCCCTTTGCCATACACAGTGCAAATGGCACTCACGTCTGTTCCCAGCAAGTACAGTGTATTGGACTGAAGAGGAGCTACTGTTCTTGTCAGTTTCCTAAGCAGAATTGAACTAGATATGGCCCGTGTGTGTAGGAAGCACGGTTCTTTTGTTCTGAGCAAGGTCACTGTTTGGACCCCATAGGAAACACAGTAGAGTAGAAGTGTGCTCTTTTCTCAAAAGCAGAGTGTGTTTCTTGTAAGGCGAGCTAGCGTTTGTTTCCCAGTCCTAAATGGAGTTGAATCACATGCAGTTTCTGGTCCTACAAGCAAGAGTTGTTTTCTGGTAAGAAGAGTCACTATTGCGCTCCCATTGCCATACACAGTGCAAATAGCACTGGCGTCTGTACCCAGCATGTACAGTGTATTGGACTGAAGAGGATCTACTGTTCTTGTCAGTATCCTAAGCAGAATTGAACTAGATATGGCCGTGTGTGTAGGAAGCACAGTTCTTTTGTTCTGAGCAAGCTCAGTTTTCTGGCCCTATGGGAAACACAGTAGAGTAGAAGAGTGCTCTTTTCTCAAAAGCAGAGTGTGTTTCTTGTAAGGCGAGCTAGCGTTTGTTTCCCAGTCCCAAATGGAGTTGAATCACATGCAGTTTCTGGTCCTACGAGCAAGAGTTTTTTCTGGTAATAAGAGTCACTATTGCGCTCCCATTGTCATACTCAGGGCAAATAGCACTGGCCTCTCTTCCCAGCATGTACAGTGTATTGGACTGAAGAGGATCTACTGTTCTTGTCAGGTTCCTAAGCAGAGTTTAACTAGATATGGCCCATGTGTGTAGGAAGCACAGTTCTTTTGTACTCAGCAAGCTCACTCTTCTGGCCCTATAGGAATCACAGTAGAGTAGAAAAGTGCTCTTTAATCAAAAGCAGAGTGTGTTTCTTGTAAGGTGAGCTAGCGTTTGTTTCCCAGTCCTAAATGGAGTTGAATCACATGCAGTTTCCGTTCCTATGAGCAAGAGTTGTTTTCTGGTAAGGAAAGTCACTATTGCGCTCCCATTGCCATACACAGTGCAAATAGCACTCGTGTCTGTTCCCAGCAAGTACAGTGTATTGGACTGAAGAGGAGCTACTGTTCTTGTCAGTTTCCTTAGCAGAATTGAACTAGATATGGCCCGTGTGTGTAGGAAGCACAGTTCTTTTGTTCTGAGCAAGCTCACTGTTTGGACCCCATAGGAAACACAGTAGAGTAGAAGAGTGCTCTTTTCTCAAAAGCAGAGTGTGTTTCTTGTAAGGCGAGCTAGCGTTTGTTTCCCAGTCCTAAATGGAGTTGAATCACATGCAGTTTCTGGTCATATGAGCAAGAGTTTTTTCTTTTAATAAGAGTCACTATTGTGCTCCCATTGTCATACTCAGGGCAAATAGCACTGGCCTCTGTTCCCAGCATGTACAGTGTATTGGACTGAAGAGGATCTACTGTTCTTTTCAGGTTCCTAAGCAGAGTTGAACTAGATATGGCCCATGTGTGTAGGAAGCACAGTTCTTTTGTACTCAGCAAGCTCAATGTTCTGGCCCTATAGGAAACACAGTAGAGTACAAGAGTGCTCTTTAATCAAAAGCAAAGTGTGTTTCTTGTAAGGCGAGCTAGCGTTTGTTTCCCAGTTATAAATGGAGCTGAATCACATGCAGTTTCCGTTCCTACGAGCAAGAGTTGTTTTCTGGTAAGGAAAGTCACTATTGCGCTCCCAATGCCATACACAGTGCAAATAGCACTCGCGTCTGTTCCCAGCAAGTACAGTGTATTGGACTGAAGAGGAGATACTGTTCTTGTCAGTTTCCTAGCAGAATTGAACTAGATATGGCCCGTGTTTGTAGGAAGCACAGTTTCTTTGTTGTGAGCAAGCTCACTGTTTGGACACCATAGGAAACAAAGTAGAGTAGAAGAGTGCTCTTTTCTCGAAAGCAGAGTGTGTTTCTTGTAAGGCGAGCTAGCGTTTGTTTCCCAGTCCTAAATGGAGTTGAATCACATGCAGTTTCTGGTCCTACGAGCAAGAGTTGTTTTCTGGTAAGAAGAGTCACTATTGCGCTCCCATTGCCATACACAGTGCAAATAGCACTGGCGACTGTACCCAGCATGTACAGCATATTGGACTTAAGAGGATCTACTGTTCTTGTCAGTTTCCTAAGCAGAGTTGAACTAGATATGGCCCGTGTGTGTAGGAAGCACAGTTCATTTGTTCTGAGCAAGCTCACTGTTCGGACCCCATAGGAAACACAATAGAGTAGAAGAGTGCTCTTTTCTCAAAAGCAGAGTGTGTTTCTTGTAAGGCGAGCTAGGGTTTGTTTCCCAGTCCTAAATGGTGTTGAATCACATGCAGTTTCTGGTCCTACAAGCAAGAGTTGTTTTCTGGTAAAAGAGTCACTATTGTGCTCCCATTGTCACACACAGGGCAAATAGCACTGGCGTCTGTTCCCAGCATGTACAGTCTATTGGATTGAAGAGGTTCTACTGTTCTTGTCAGTTTCCTAAGCAGAATTGAACAAGATATGGACCGTATGTGTAGGACGCACAGTTCTTTTGTTCTGAGCAAGCTCACGTTTCGAACCCCATAGGAAACACAGTAGAGTAGAAGAGTGCATTTTTCTCAAAAGCAGAGTGTGTTTCTTGTAAGGCGAGCTAGCGTTTGTTTCCCAGTCCTAAATGGAGTTGAAATACACATGCAGTTTCTGGTCCTACGAGCAAGAGTTGTTTTCTGGTAAGAAGAGTCACTATTGCGCTCCCTTTGCCATACACAGTGCAAATAGCTCTCGCGTATGTTCCCAGCAAGTACAGTGTATTGGACTGAAGAGGAGCTACTGTTCTTGTCAGTTTACTAAGCAGAGTTGAACTAGATATGGCCCATGTGTGTAGGAAGCACAGTTCTTTTGTACTCAGCAAGCTCACTGTTCTGGCCCTATAGGAAACACAGTAGATTAGAAGAGTGCTCTTTCCTCAAAAGCAGAGTGTGTTTCTTGTAAGGCGAGCTAGTGTTTGTTTCCCAGTCCTAAATGGAGTTGAATCACATGCAGTTTCCGTTCCTAGGAGCAAGAGTTGTTTTCTTGTAAGGAAAGTCACTATTGCGCTCCCATTGCCATACACAGTGCAAATAGCACTCGCATCTGTTCCCAGCAAGTACAGTGTATTGGACTGAAGAGGAGCTACTGTTCTTGTCAGTTTCCTAAGGAAAATTGAACTAGATATGGCCCGTGTGTGTAGAAAGCACAGTTCTTTTGTTCTGAGCAAGCTCACTGTTTGGACCCCATAGGAAACACAGTAGAGTAGAAGAGTGCTCTTTTCTCAAAAGCAGAGTGTGTTTCTTGTAAGGCCAGCTAGCGTTTTTTTCCCAGTCCTAAATGGAGTTGAATCACATCCAGTTTCTGGTCCTACGAGCAAGAGTTGTTTTCTGGTAAAAAGAGTCACTATTGCGCTCCCATTGCCATACACAGTGCAAATAGCACTGGCGTCTGTACCCAGGTTGTACAGCGTATTGGACTGAAGAGGATCTACTGTTCTTGTCAGTTTCCTAAGCAGAGTTTAACTAGATATGGCCCGTGTGTGTAGGAAGCACAGTTCTTTTGTTCTGAGCAAGCTCACATTTCGAACCCCATAGGAAACACAGTAGATTAGAAGAGTGCATTTTTCTCAAAAGCAGAGTGTGTTTCTTGTAAGGCGAGCTAGCGTTTGTTTCCCAGTCCTAAATGGAGTTGAATCACATGCAGTTTCTGGTCCTACCAGCAAGAGTTGTTTTCTGGTAAGAAGAGTCACTATTGCGCTCCCATTGCCATACACAGTGCAAATAGCACTGGCGTCTGTACCCAGCATGTACAGTGTATTGGACTGAAGAGGATCTACTGTTCTTGTCAGTATCCTAAGCAGAATTGAACTAGATATGGCCGTGTGTGTAGGAAGCACAGTTCTTTTGTTCTGAGCAAGCTCAGTTTTCTGGCCCTATGGGAAACACAGTAGAGTAGAAGAGTGCTCTTTTCTCAAAAGCAGAGTGTGTTTCTTGTAAGGCGAGCTAGCGTTTGTTTCCCAGTCCCAAATGGAGTTGAATCACATGCAGTTTCTGGTCCTACGAGCTAGAGTTTTTTCTGGTAATAAGAGTCACTATTGCGCTCCCATTGTCATACTCAGGGCAAATAGCACTGGCCTCTCTTCCCAGCATGTACAGTGTATTGGACTGAAGAGGATCTACTGTTCTTGTCAGGTTCCTAAGCAGAGTTTAACTAGATATGGCCCATGTGTGTAGGAAGCACAGTTCTTTTGTACTCAGCAAGCTCACTCTTCTGGCCCTATAGGAAACACAGTAGAGTAGAAAAGTGCTCTTTAATCAAAAGCAGAGTGTGTTTCTTGTAAGGTGAGCTAGCGTTTGTTTCCCAGTCCTAAATGGAGTTGAATCACATGCAGTTTCCGTTCCTATGAGCAAGAGTTGTTTTCTGGTAAGGAAAGTCACTATTGCGCTCCCATTGCCATACACAGTGCAAATAGCACTCGTGTCTGTTCCCAGCAAGTACAGTGTATTGGACTGAAGAGGAGCTACTGTTCTTGTCAGTTTCCTTAGCAGAATTGAACTAGATATGGCCCGTGTGTGTAGGAAGCACAGTTCTTTTGTTCTGAGCAAGCTCACTGTTTGGACCCCATAGGAAACACAGTAGAGTAGAAGAGTGCTCTTTTCTCAAAAGCAGAGTGTGTTTCTTGTAAGGCGAGCTAGCGTTTGTTTTTCAGTCCTAAATCGAGTTGAATCACATGCAGTTTCTTGTCATACGAGCAAGAGTTGATTTCTGGTAAGAAGAGTCACTATTGCGCTCCCATTGACACACACAAGACCAATAGCACTGGCGTCTGTTCCCAGCATGTACATTCTATAGGACTGAAGAGGTTCTACTGTTCTTGTCAGTTTCCTAAGCAGAATTGAACAAGATATGGCCCGTGTGTGTAGGAACCACAGTTCTTTTGTTCTGAGCAAGCTCACATTTCGAACCCCATAGGAAAAGCAGTAGAGTAGAAGAGTGCATTTTTCTCAAAGGCAGAGTGTGTTTCTTGTAAGGCGAGCTAGCATTTGTTTCCCAGTCCTAAATGGAGTTGAAATACACGTGAAGTTTCTGGTCCTACCAGCAAGAGTTGTTTTCTGGTAAGAAGAGTCACTATTGCGCTTCCTTTGCCATACACAGTGCATATAGTCCTCTCGTCTGTTCCCAGCAAGTACAGTGTATTGGACTGAAGAGGAGCTACTGTTCTTGTCAGTTTCCTAAGCAGAGTTGAACTAGATATGGCCCATGTGTGTAGGAAGCACAGTTCTTTTGTACTCAGCAAGCTCACTGTTCTGGCCCTTTAGCAAACACAGTAGAGTAGAAGAGTGCTCTTTCCTCAAAAGCAGACTGTGTTTTTTGTAAGGCGAGCTAGCGTTTGTTTCGCAGTGCTAAATGGAGTTGAATCACATGCAGTTTCCGTTCCTACGAGCAAGAGTTGTTTTCTGGTAAGGAAAGTCACTATTGCGCTCCCATTGCCATACACAGTGCAAATAGCACTCGCGTCTGTTCCCAGCAAGTACAGTGTATTGGCCTGAGGAGGAGCTACTGTTCTTGTCTGTTTCCTAAGCAGAATTGAACTAGATATGGCCCATGTGTGTAGGAAGCACAGTTCTTTTGTTCGGAGCAAGCTCACTGTTTGGACCCCATAGGAAACACAGTAGAGTAGAAGAGTGCTCTTTTCTCAAAAGCAGAGTGTGTTTCTTGTAAGGCGAGCTAGTGTTTGTTTCCCAAGTCCTAAATGGAGTTGAATCACATGCAGTTTCTGGTCCTACGAGCAAGAGTTTTTTCTTTTAATAAGAGTCACTATTGTGCTCCCATTGTCATACTCAGGGCAAATAGCACTGGCCTCTGTTCCCAGCATGTACAGTGTATTGGACTGAAGAGGATCTACTGTTCTTTTCAGGTTCCTAAGCAGAGTTGAACTAGATATGGCCCATGTGTGTAGGAAGCACAGTTCTTTTGTACTCAGCAAGCTCAATGTTCTGGCCCTATAGGAAACACAGTAGAGTACAAGAGTGCTCTTTAATCAAAAGCAAAGTGTGTTTCTTGTAAGGCGAGCTAGTGTTTGTTTCCCAGTTATAAATGGAGCTGAATCACATGCAGTTTCCGTTCCTACGAGCAAGAGTTGTTTTCTGGTAAGGAAAGTCACTATTGCGCTCCCAATGCCATACACAG